>NW_021632460.1:0-27146 GCF_004799145.2 Neltuma alba | reverse complement strand
GTTACTATTTGTGTCTAATTCTGAAATTTGACATGATTAAAGTACACTCTATAAGCTTTAAATCTATAGGTAGAACACTTCATTTGGGTATGTGTATGATTTAGGGTGATTTGTCAAATTTAGGGCTTAAAATCTGGAGACAGTTTGGACCATTGGAGAAGTAGAAAATTTTGTATAATTCTGGTATTGTTTTGCATAGAAATGGTTCCTAAAACTATTTTTTATTTAAAGATAACTTAAGGAGATTTCAGTAGGACTTGGAACCACTCAGTTTTGATTTTTCTAGAATTAATTACAAATTTTCAAAGTTGAGCAAAATTCTGAAATTTCTGTGTGAACAGTACCCACGAAGCAAAACTTCTAGATTTGATCTTCTTGAATCTAAGGCCATCTAAAGTGGTCCTAATTAAAAATAAATGAACCTTAATGATGGAAGATGATGAGATTTATCTTAGAAAAGTGAGAAAGAAAACTCTAAAATCAAGAGAAAGGGTTGAGGTTCAAGAGAGCAAGTCTTGACCTTTGCGTGATTTCTTGGTCCTAATGAGTTATGTGAACCTTGTGGTTGTGTTTAGGACATTGGAACATCCAAGAAGATATTTGATGATGTTGACTGAAAGCCCTTATGGTTGGGAAGTCAAGGGAGTTAAGGGAAAAGCAAAAGAAAGCTTGAAGTACAAGGTAGTGAACTTATCCCTTTACGTGCTTGATGTGGTATGCTTATGTGTTGGTTTGTATTTGTTGATTGTATGATGTTATGACATGGTAATTGTTGCTGGAAATTCTGTTCTTAATATGTTTTCATGGCTATGCATTTTTATACCAAGTATAAGGCATGATGACATGTCACTAGTTAACCTAAATTTATGAAAAACTATACACCATACATTAGTATCCATCTTGTGCATGTATGTGGTAATGTTTGATACTGAGATTCCTCTGAATCTCACCCCTCTCTAACCAACCATTTAGGTCAATCAATGACAGGCAATAATGGCATGAGAAGCAAGGAGAAGAAAGTAGAGAATTATTCATGTTAATGAATGAGATTGTTGATGGATGTATAATTCTCCTTTTTTGTAAATTATGTTTATGGATGCCAATGATGCCATGTAATTAATTATAATATTTATGGTATGAATGAAAATATATGAGAATCAATGAAAAAAGTAAAGCCAAGTCATTTATGCCAAATTAATAAAAAGAATCAAAGTAAGAAAAGGTTAAGAGAAAAACATAGGTTCTAAAGCAGTTAGTTTTCAGCTCTAGTTTGACCTACCAAATAAGTAAACTAAGCCACAAGATTTGGCATGCTTATAGTACACATCCTAAGCTTTAAAATGAGAGATAGATCACCTTAATTGGATGTGTACACAAGGAGATACGAATTTTCAAAGTTGAGGCAAGAAATCTAGAAGTTCTAGTTTTTACCAAATAAATAGTAAAGTTTAAGGAATAAACTGTACAACTTGGGCAAGGATAAGTCCAATTTGATATTTTTTTCCCTTAAATAAATTTCAAAGAGCTTTTTGTAGAATTTTGAAACACCTCCATATGATTTTTATAGGATTAGTTATGAATTTTTGAATTTAGACCTGTAATCTGGAATTTAAACAGTGAATAGTAACTCAAGTAATTATGTTGAAATTTTCAATCCACAGGCTTGTTGTGTGATCTACTTAAACTGTAACACTTACAAATGCATACTCTAAGAGGTAAAAGGAAGGACATTATACATGAGGCCCGAATGCAACCAAATATAAGTAGTGGAAATAAGCCACTATATAGAGATTGTTTGACAAAAGATGGCACCTGATGCCCTTGCACCATTACTCTCAGATATAGGCTTGGGCTATGATGTGGATGAGCCCCAACCCCATCCCTCACAGCACTCATAGCCTTTAGAGCGTCATCAGGATGACAAACATAATTTTGTGGATTATTCATAGAAGGCTAATCATTGCCTTTTTTCTTATTTCTCATAAACATTGAAACTTGAACTTGTTTTTATGACAATTTAAGTTAGTTGTTTAATTTTAATTTCCATAAGAATTTAACTTAATTTTTAAATTTTAAGTTATATGTTTGGTTTTATGATTTAAATATTGTGTTTTCACAATTTTAGTTGTATCATTTAGTGCAATTGTCTAATAAACCTATTTTAAATAAGCGATTTAATTTAAACTAATAGAATTTTTTTTCTCAATTTTGTAGCAGTTTTAAAACCTTTACATTGTACTTAAAATTTGAAATTCAGATTTCCCTCCACATCTAAAGTTTGTAGCAATTTTAAAACCACTACAAAGTGCTTGAAATTTGAAATTCGGATTTCCCTCTATGTCTAAAGTTTGTAGTGGTTTTAAAACTGCTAGAAAGTGCTTGAAATTTAGAATTCAAATTTCCCTCCATATCTAAATTCACAGTGATTTTAAAACGCTGCAGAGTGCTTAAAATTTGAAATTCAAAATTCCTAACATGTCTAAATTTTGCAATGGTTTCAAACCAGTACAAAGTGTTTGAAATTTGAAATTACAATTTGTTGTCCATGTCCTAAATGTAATTTCAACGAGTGTCACTTATGATATGTTCTGAATGACCATTTAATATTGAAACCATTTCCACAAAATTATATATTTTGGTCTTCTATGGTGAACAATGTTACACCTTATTTCTAGTATATGTTAAAGTCCATTTAGAACCAATTCTGACCACTTTTGATGGCTATAAACTCAAAAATACATAACTTGGATGCTGTTCACGGAAAAACAGTGTTCACTTGGTAAATCAGATTTTCTGTCCAAATTTGAAAATTTGTAACTAATTCTAAAAAAATCTAAAACAGAGTGTTTCTAAGTTCTATGGAAAGTTCTGTTGAATTCTCTTTCAAGAAAAAATAATCTCATAAACCAATTCATTGTGGATCAATGCCAGATTTTTGTGGAAGTTACTACTGTTCCATTAGTTAAAAACTTTTTTCCAGATTTCAAACCTTAACTTTGAAAAATCATCATAAATCCTACCAATATCCAATTTTAATGTTCTACCTATTGATTTGAAGCTTAGGATGTGAACTGTAAGCATGCCAAAACGCGGCCCCAATTTAATGGTCTAAATTAGGCTACAACATCTAAACATACATAATTATACATTAGCAAAAGTCAAGTATTTTCATGGTTTAATACCACATTCACCATTGAATTTGTAGCTTCTTCTTAGATGGTTCAGTCCCTCGAATGTTGGTTACATTTGGAAGGAATGAGATTTCATTAAAATCTCAATAGTAAGAAGAATCAACTATAACATCAAGCATGCATCATCATTATGCATTTCAAAATTTGCTACTATTGCAGAACCAATACTCTTATAATTAGGCCATCTCTAACATGCAATAGGCAAGGCAATAAAATGCAAGTAGCAGCCACATCACAATCATCATAGTTCAACCACATAATAATAATCATCCATGCAATAATAAACAATAAAATGTCAATATTAGTAGTTAATTAAATCTTGATATATTGATCAAATAACTTCTTAGTTCTTTGCTCTTCTTCCTTTCCTCCACAAATATCAAATCCTAAACATCACATTGCATGAAAAGGGGCAGCCATATTACAATCTAAACCACACAAGATTCAATGGCAAAACTCAAGTAACCCTTTAACCCTTAATTCTTTGAATTTTGAAACTTTGTTTTCTTTAACCTAAAAATTCCTTTCTTAGGTGAATTTTATATAATTTTTTCATATAGAATCCAAATATGAACTTGAATTCATGAAAAGAAAGCTCTTTCCTTATGAACCAATATTGGCCGAACCTAGGGGTCTTGGATTCCAAAAATTTCAACTTTAATTCTAATACTTCCAATACTTGTTTTTTAGGTTTACTCTATGCCATTTTTCATTTTAAACACAATGAAAGCATCAAAACTATGAAAAACTCATCCTAGGGTACAATTTTCAAAGTGACCAAACAGCACCCCTCCTTAACCAATCATGAAAACTTTCAAATACTAACATAAAATCACTTGAAACAACCATGAATAAATGTGTTTTAACTAGGTTTAGCATAAAAACCTCCTTCCCCTTACCCTAACACATTTTGGCCAGCAACATTCAAGAGGAAGAACAGATTTTTCAACCATACAACTTAATAAAACAAGGTAATAAACAACTTAAAACAATCTACTAACATTGAATCTTAGCTTGGATGATCAAAGTAGCTAGCTTTCCTCTTACTTGGAATTCAAGAAATGAATTTGCAAGAATTTTCCCTCCTTGGCCAAAATATATGGTCTTGCAAGAGTAGAGGAAGTATCTATTTATAGGCAAAATATCCTAACAAACATAATAAATGCAATGAGGTGTCATTAGCCTAAACCATCTTGCAACTTTTTACTTTTTAAGTAAATTCTAAATCAAATTATTTTCTAAAGTCAATATTCTCTCCATACTTGGCTTGACACTTGGCACTTTAAATCCTCTCTATTCATGGCTTGACGAGTGGCAACTTGTAGGCCAAGTAAAGAACAAAACTCTACTTTCTACTTTATCAGTACACTTTTGCTCCAGGTTTAATTCTTTTTCTATAATTACAGTATTCTGGTCACTATAATTATTTTCTGTCAAATCCATAATCCATTCTTCTCATTTTTCTCTTCCCAAAATGCCCTTCTTTTTCACTATCTCAAACAACAAGCCTTATCCCACTAGGTGGGGTCGGCTACATGACTCACACGACGCCATCGTGCTCTGTCAACAATCCAATCCTTAGATATGTTGTTGATTAGGAGGTCTCGTTCAATGACCTCATTCAGCGTTCTTCTCGGTCTTCCCCTGCCTCTTTTTATGGGACTCCATCTTATTTGATCCACCCTCCTCACCGGGGCCTCCAAGGGCCTTCTGTGCACATGTCCAAACCATCTTAAGCGATTTTCAACCATTTTCTCTTGGATAGGTGCCACACTGACTCTTGTCCTGATCTTTTGAATTCTATCTTTTCTTGTATGACCACACATCCATCTCAACATCCTCATTTCTGCTACTCCGACTTTTTGCTCTTGTTTTCCCTTTATTGCCCAACATTCATACCATACATCATAGCTGGTCTTATAGCAGTCCGATAAAATTTTCCTTTAAGTTTCTCAGGTACCTTCTTATCGCAAATAACTCCGGTAGCTTTCCTCCACTTTAACCAGCCAGCTTGTATTCTATGAGAAATGTCTCCATCAATTTCCCCATCCTCCTGTATAATGGATCCTAGGTATTTAAACTTTGATACTTGAGGAATAATTTGCTCTCCCATCCTCACCTCCAAATCCCTATTACCTTGCCTCCCTCCAAAATCACAATACATATATTCTGTTTTGTTCCTGCTCAAACGGAAACCTTTCGACTCTAAAGTCCTTCTCCATAACTCCAAACTAGTGTTAATCTCTTCTTTTGATTCCGCCATAAGAACTATATCATCCCCGAAGAGTATGGACTTAGGGATTCTTTCTTGAACAGGTTCAGTTAGAACATCCAGAACAATGTTGAACAAGTACGGACTCAAAGAGGATCCCTGATGTAGGCCAATCTTAATAGGGAAGTCCTTTGTCTCCCCCCAAGCGTCCTTACACTGGTAGTTACCGCCTCATACATATCTTGTGTGACTTTGATATACGCAACTCGTACACCTTTCTTTTCCAAAGCCTTCCACAATACTTCTTTTGTCACACGATCATAAGCCTTTTCCAGGTCAATAAAAACCATATGTAAATCTCTTCTTTTACTTCTATATCTCTCCATTAACCCCCTTAGTAAATAGATTGCTTCCAATGTGGATCTCCCTAGCATAAATCCAAATTGGTTTTCCGAAATAGAAGTCTCTAACCTGAACCTATATTCCATCACTTTTTCCCACAACTTCATTGTATGACTCATAAGTTTTATCCCTCTGTAGCTTGCACAGTTTTGAATGTCTCCTTTATTCTTGTAAATAGGAACTAAAATGCTTTTCCTCCAATCATCCGGCATATTTTTAGAGCGTAGAATTTCATTAAAAAGCTTGGTTAGGCACACCTCCCCCTCATCGCCCAAACATTTCCAAACTTCAATTGGGATACCATCAGGCCCAACGGCTTTTCCATTGTCCATTTTCTTGAGAGCCGCCTTAACCTCTCCGATACGTATCCTGCAGTAGAAAGCCAAATTCCGATCATCTTCGTTAATTAGCAAGTCCTAAGTCACATAATTGCTTCCCTCATTAAACAACTTGTAAAAGTAAGCCTCCCATCTGTCCTTAATATCACTATCAGTAACTAACACTTTACCATCTTCATCCTTTATACACTTTACTTGGTCCAGATCTCTCTTTTTCCTCTCCCTTTGCTTCGCGATCTTGTAAATATTTCTTTCTCCCGTCTTTGTTCCTAACTCTTGATAAAACCCTTCATAAGCTTTAGTACGTGCTTTGCTCACTGCTCTCTTTGTCTCTTTTTTAGCCAACTGATACTTTTCCCGGTTCTCTACACTATTGCACAAGTGTATGGCCTTAAAACAGTTTTTTCTGTTTGACTTTCTCTTGCACACTCTTATTCCACCACCAAGTCTCCTTATCTCTTTGACCAGGACCTTTGGATTCTCCCAAAATTGCTTTAGCTACCAAACGAACCCTTGTAGCTATCTCTTCCCACATCATGTTTGCATTTCCCTGCAACTCCCAATTCCCTTCCTTCAAAAGAGTCCTTTTGAATAACTCCCGCTTTTCCCCTTTTAACTGCCACCACTTAATCCTGGGTTTTGCCACTTGATGGTACTTTTGCCTGGTACTCTTAAAACGTACATCAAGGATAAGTACTCTATGTTGGGCACTCACCCCGTCTCCTGGAATCACTTTGCAATTAGTACACAATCTTCTGTCCGGATTCTTAACCAAAAAGAAATCAATCTATGATTTTGAGACACCACTTTTGTACGTGATTAAATGCTCCTCTCGCTTCTTAAAACAAGTGTTGACAATCTTAAGATCGTATGCAAGAGAAAAATCGAGAATAGATTGTCCTCCACTATTAAGCTCCCCAAAACCAAAACCACCATGGGCCCCGCTGAATTGTCCTGCTTCCTTACCAACATGTCCATTAAGGTCCCCACCGATAAAATTTTTTTCTTCGAGTGGTATGCTTTGAACCAAACCCTCCATATCTTCCCAAAACTTATCTTTAAGGTATGTCTCTGCCCCAACCTGAGGTGCATAGGCACTAATGATATTGATAGTATCCTTTCCAATAATTACTCTTAACGATATTATTCTGTCCTCAAACCTTTTAACCTCTACCACATTTTTTTTCATGTCTCATCAACGATGATACCAACCCCATTCCTTGCGCTCACCTTTCCTGTGTACCAAAGTTTATACTCTCCAAGTTCCTTGGCAGCTTCTCCAATCCATTTGGTTTCTTGGAGGCATAAGATATTAATCCTTTTGTCCCTCATAACTCCTGCTACTTCCATAGATTTCTCATTTAACGTCCCAATATTCCAAGTGCCAAATCTAATCTCAGTCTCATGAGCTAACTTCTTTAGCCGCCTCCGTCCAAGAGAGTGCGGTAGCCCTTGCTCATTTAACACTACATTCGGGCGACGATGCAGCGGCTCTAGCTCATTTCTCACTGTACTCGAGCCATACAGTGCGTCACTTCTGGGCAACGACCTAGCATTAGCATAATTACTTCGTTGATCCATGTTCATGAGATTCAACGGGTTTTTACGTTAGCTGTCGAGGGCCTAACACAACCCTCCTCCTTTATTCGGGCTTGGGACCGGCTATACAATATAGACGAAGTTTTTTTTTTCACTATCTCAAGTTTCTACTAATTATAAAAAGATCTACATGACAAGAGTACAATGCAGAATAGTGGGGTGATGGTAGTAGTCGAAGTTATGCATTTTACTAGTTCAAAAGATAAAAACCCAACGTTAGCATTAATGTCCTATTATGGAGTAATAAAAGAGATATGAGAGGTTAGCTATACCAACTTTAAAGTTCCCATCTTCAAATGTAAGTGGGTTAATAGTAATGTTGTGCAAGTAGATGAAGAATTTGGATTTGTTTTGGTTGATTTTGAGAGGGTTGAATATAGAGATAAGCCATTTATTTTAGCAAGTCAAGTGAAAGAAGTTTTTTTATGTCACCAATCTAGCAACAAAAAAATTGTTTATCATGCTCCAAGGTAAGAGGCAAGGAGTTGGTGGAGATGACAGTGACTCAGAATTCAATCTTGACAAACCCTACATTTCACAGCTACTCGACCTAAAACAACTAAATTAGATTTGGTAGATAATGACTATGCTGTTAGAGATTATCATTGTGAAGGAATTTGGAGGGATAATCGTTGTAAGGCCTAAATAAATTATTTGATGTTTCTTATTAAATTTATTTGATAATTATCATTTATTCATAATATTATGTTTTTTATTGAATTTTCTTGATGTTTCTTATTCTTACATTTATTAGTTGTTCTTTGAACAGAAAATGGACGGATCCGGTCAACGGGGTTCTAATGACGACAGCTCCTTTACTAGTAAGAAAAGGGGTAGAGGGTCGACTCGTATGAAGAAGTTGGCTTTGCATGATGAGACTGCACAACCCATGAGGATTATAGTAGAGTTCAATGATGATTTGAAGGCTGTAGGTCTTGAAGGGACTCAATTTAATAGTTATGTGGTTATCCAGCACATAGTAAGATTGTGATTGACATTCCTAATTGGAAGATGATAGACAAAGAAGTGAAGAACATGATTATGGAGGATATTTTGGTACATTACGATTTTTTTTCTATTATTTTCAATTATAATTGATTATTTACTTCTAACTCTATTGTATTGTATTGCAGCTCACATTTGATATTCTCAAAATAGAGGAGATGAAACACCTTGTGTTAAAGCAACTCGATGAATGGTGGAGAGATTTTAAATCCATACTTACAAGGGAGCATCTCTGTGCAGAAAGAAAGGACAAGCATCCTAAGGATTGATACTCCTTTGTTAGTGACAAGGCATGGGAGAGGTTTGTGAAACAACAAGAAGACCTTGCATTTCAAGTTTAGATTCTTCAAACTGAGTTATTAGTAAATTTATATTTTATTTAACTAAATTAAATTTGTTAAATTTGTTTCATTGTCATAAGCGTTGAGTAAGAAGAATAAGAAAATATCTAAGCTAAATATATATCCACATACCATGTCTCGTGAAGGGTATAGTGGGTTGGAAAAAAATATGATGGAAGAGCGATTGCAGACTGCAAAGAAGGCTGCTACTTCAGATCCTACTAGAGTCATTCCACCCCTCTAGCGTTTTTCTCACCAAGAAAAATAGAAGCCAGCGAGGGTTAAAAGGGGTCAATATATCATTCTAGAGACTACTACTGTTGCTGAGAGGATTGTAAGTGATATCATTACATTAAGCGTCATTAATTGCTTTTTTCAATTATCTTATGAAAGTTGTTACTTTAATGTTACAGGATACACTTGAGGAACAATTATCCCAAGGTATATTCATTCCTCATGGACGAATGGATATCTTGGCCATCAAAATTGGAAAGGCTTACCATCCCAATAAAGTTAGAGGAGCCCCAAAAGGGATTGGCATCAAACAATTCTTTAGCCCTGGTTCACGAAGAAGCATTGGATTATCCTCTGCTGACATGGTATCCAAAGAGGAGCTTGACCAGTGATTACAAGAAGAAACAGAGAGAGTTCAAGCTCAACTCAGTCAAGAACACAAGATGGAGATGCAAAAGATGTGTCAATGCCAAGTTTCAACAGGCTATGATGATGATAGGCATGACCGGATTTCATATGCCCTGAGTGTCTAAACCGTCACAGGTAATAATCACATATCTTCTCAAATCTTCTTAAGGTTCTTTTCATTCATTTAAACTTATTTAATGTGCTTAAGTAATTTCTTTCTATGTTTTAGGGTTCACGTATGATTAAGTAAAGGTGACGGTGGATAGGATCCGTAGTGGTTAAGGTGGTACACCAGTACCCAACACTACTGATGACGTTCGACTATTGGCTCAGGCTAAAGAAAATTTCATTTTGTGACCAAAGAGACTTACTAGAAAGCCAGTAGCAGTAAAGAAGGTGACAAAGAGCATAGATCCTGTCCTCCAGCCTCCTGCTGATCACATTGGGGTTATATATGGAAGTTTGGCGCTTCTTCATTCCATGGTGGAAAACATAGAGAACCCCTTTACTTTCAAGATGCAGCTGAGGATTGTGGGTTCAAATGTAACATATGACTTTACCATTGATAAGAAGGACCTCGTTCAGTTCCTCAACTTTGAGGAGCTGGATATATTCTTCATGCAGCTGGCTATTTTGTAAGTCCTAATGTTATACTTATGCATATCCTAATGTTTCTTATTTGAACAATAGGCATTTCACTCGAGTCTGTCAGTAGAGAGGACTTAAGGGCACATATGGCTTTATGTGTCTTCAAAAGGTGTAGAAATAATCAATACTATGGAAGCGAGGTCGATCTACATGATGACCACGATGACTCAGATGAAAAAGAAATTATATTTTGCACCTTACGTGGAAGGGTAAGTATAATATTGTATTTGAGATACACAAGTTATATATACATAGGATTATAATTAACATTGTTCATATTTTGAAATTATTATTAGACCTTGATTGCTTGTGCCCTGTATGATAACAAAGTTTGCTGGTTTGATTCTCTCTGTGGAGGTCCACAAGAAGAAACCAAAAATATCATTGACACGTTAATTTATGTTTATATATTTATTATGTGTAAAGTTTATAAAAACGTGCTCTAATATCATTTTTTTTATTACTGATAGGGCTATTCATAGTTTTAATGTTGTGGCCAAGTAGCAAGATAGGCAACCACCAAGATGAATTCTTCCACAAGTATGTTGTTTTGAGCAAAATATATGCTTATAAATCTTTTCAATAATCAAAGTTAATATTTATAAATTTTTGTTAGATAATCAAAGTTAGATATTCAATTTTATATTTCATTTTGTTAGTATCATCATCAACCAGTATTGACTCCCTCGTGCGATGCACAGGAAGCATGTACTTTAATATCTATCATTTTAATATCCATCACTCCAAACAATAGCAATGTAATTACCATGAAAGACTTATCCTTTATTTTCCTTTCATAATACAAGTCATGCATGGATTATATGAAACCTATCACTAAAATAAAGAGTTAAAAAAAGAAAAAAGAGATTATATTGTAGAGAAGAGAAAGAGGATATATATATATATATATATAGAAATAAATAAAAAAAGAGTTTATCTCAAAACATTTACTTCCCTATACATTACATAGGATAAAATAATTTCATAATGGCATAAATTGAAGAAATTTTATTTATTGGTCATAACTTACAATATCTCTTACATGAAGGAAGATAATAACATAATGTAAATTAAAATAATGAAGTTCTATAGATCATAGCAATAATAAGAATATGAAGTAAAATAAGTATAAAATTATAATGTACAAAATTACACGTTGCTCTCTTAGAATTTAGGATCATAAGGCTTTTCTTTTGGAGTGGAGATCCAAAATTTTGCCTTAAAAGCATCTCTACTTCTCATTTGCATTATGTCACGAAAAATCAACGAAAACTTGCATCTTCAAGTCACATAAATTAGATAATTGTACAAGATGGATTGCATCGTCAATGAGCACAATACAAGAAAAAGAAATCACCATTAACACATCAAGAGAATTAATCAACTTGTCAAGAACAAAGTCAGAGAGTTTAAAGACATGGAACACTCAACAATCAACACAAGATGGATCCCATTGACTCCTTCTACATTCACTTTCATATACTCATTACTCCTAGCTTACTACAACTTTCTTCACTCCATAATATCAACTTAGCATCATTACAATCCAAGTACAAATAATGATGTTACAATTGTTGGAATGGCTGAACACCCAAGAGGGGGGTGAATTGGGTGTTGATTAAAATTAAAAATCTTTTCGCAATGTAATGAAATTCATAAGAAATTCTGAGTATAAAAAACAATGAATCGAGATAAGCATAATCACAGTAGTAAAATAGTTTAGCTGGAAATATAAAGAGGTAAGGGAAGAGAAGATGCAAACAATGATTTATCCTAGTTCGGTCCTCACTGACCTACGTCCAGTCCCCAGGCTCCCCCTGAGATTTTCAATCGACTATCTCCCTCAAGTTTAACACGGGTACTTGAGAACCACTACAATCACAAGTTTGATCCGGGCACTTGTGACGCCACTTACAATTCTTAGACTAATCAGTCTATTCAGCAGTAACCTCACACCGAGGTAAATACTCCCCCTTACTCACCGTAAGGATACAATCTAATAATGATAATGAAGATTGAATATTTCTTCTCTCAAAGAAGTGATAGACGACTCTTTAAGCACGTTTGGGAAACTCTCCTCTCTATCTTACGAATACATAAGTTTTAATCTATGAAATACAGAGACAGGGAGTTTTCTTTCGGAGCTCTAAATGAGAATACATTGCTTCGGCATTTTAGCACTTGATGTTGTAAGCTCAGACTCTTTTTTTTTTTTACTTGTTTTGAATGCTCTTCTATTTATGGATGATGTTGGGTACTTGACCGTTGAGCATTTTCTTCCCGTTTGGCTTGAAGAATATGACCGTTGAAACTAGCCGTTGGAAGCTTCTGACGAAAGTCGATTCTTCACCTCATAAATTCGCTGTGGCTCTTTACCTGAAATAATCTTCCTCAGATCAAGTGATAAGTATCTGATAATCTTAGAAACAATAAGTTGGAAAACATGGAATCAGTCATCAGATATTCAGATATTCAGAAAGTAAGATGAACTTACTTGATCGATGTCTTGATCGATAAAGCTTTGATCGATTATATTATCGATTAATTACATGAAGAAAAGATATAGCAGATAGATGCAATTATCGAATAGATTATGGATCATATGATGATCGAACAAATTATCGATAAATGGATGATGCATGAATACAGTGACCCAAAAATGATTTATGCAAGAATAAACCTTTTTAAGTTACGTTTGCCTTTGTATCCTTTTAATAGAGAGTTATGTGTAAAAAGAAGGCTGAGAAAAGCTTGAAAGACAATAGATCATTGATTTTAAGAATCATCATAGTCGACTGATGTTTAAACGGAAAACGTTCCATGATCGAACAAGTGATCGAACACTTGTTGATCGAACAGATTATCGATAATCCAAGTGTTACAGAAATGAAACTTCAGTCATTGATGATCGAACACATTATCAATAAATGGATGATGGATAAGGTTATCGATAAACAATGAGTAAGAATATATTCAGTGAAAAACACAGACTATGTGGATTAATCGAACAGGTGATCGATCAAAGATTATTCGAACAAGTGATCAATAAAGTGAGAAAAGAAATTTAATCCTGTAAGGTAAAGAAACTGATTATCGATCACGTTTTGTGAAAACATGAGTTTCAGGAATTCGGATGATCAATCATATTATCGATAAGTCAATGATCGATTAGGTGATCGAAAAAATGGTTTAACATAGTTAATGCAGTGAAGATAATAATCGATCATTTGATGATAAATGTTTGATCGATCAATTGATCGATAAAAGATTTTGAACGAATGGTTTTGACAGAGCACTATATCGAGTAAGAAGACATGTAATATTTGAACAAGTTATCGATAAAGGTCTGATCGATTAAGTGATCGATTATTCCCGCAACATCTTATATTAAGCAGCTATACCAATGATCGATTAGTTGATCGATCAATCTAGCAAGTTATTGAGCAGACTAAATTATCTATCACGTGATCGATAAAACCTTGACAGTTATCGATTAGTGATCGATAAACATATTCATCAATAACGTTATCCAAAAATCATTTATCCAACATGTTACTGATAAAACCTTAATAATATGTATGAAGATAAAAGAGAAGAATTGAGGAGATAGTACCAGTAACTCGATGAGTTTGTAGTCGCTTGATCAGGCTCGAGTACATGTGATAATGGCTTTTCATTTCTTCATCTCTTCTAGAGCTTTTACTCAATAACATGTTTGAGTAGCATGTTGCTTGAGAAGTTAATGTTCAGTGTAGAATTTCTGGTCTTTGCCTCAATAAATTCGAAGTCTGATTCCAGCAAAACGAAGGTCAACTTTGAGTGATCATAACTCTTCCAATTCAACTCAAAATTTTGCAAATGACCTATCCCCAGAAAGCTCTTTGAGTCTACTTTCTAATCAACAAGAATCACCCCAAAATTCGTTGTGGTTGCAAAGTTATCTTCATCACAATGACTAAAGGTCGGAATAAAGGCGTTAATCCTTACTGCAATCTTTCGAACAACATATCTCCCTCATATGAAACTCTTTGAAGGTGAATTTGGTGTCCATGAACCGTGTTCTGAGTCTAGTTTCATAGGAATTAAGTTTCACCTCAAACGGATTTGTGGTTTAGGAGATATTGAAGAAATACCGAACCTATGTCAGAGCTGAACGAAGAACAGAGCATAACAGAGGATGCATTTTATCGATAACTTGATCGATAAATGGATGATCGATCAAGTGATCGATAATTGCCCATGAAAATCACCTCTGAAGCTTATTTTCCATGTTTATATGAAGGGTGACTCAATATATGATGGTATAACTTCCCGGTTGTATATTTTAGCTTCCGACTGAGCCATCCAAACTTCTGATTGAGTATAGCAACATTTAACTTCAAATCTATGAACTTGAATCTTGATATTTTCATTTGATCTTGCAAGTTCTTCTTTTCTCAATCTCTCTTCTTCTTCTTCCTCTTGATCATTCTCGACAACTCAAAGTTCAACATAATAACTCTTTTCTTTTCTTGAGGAAACTACTCAAGATATTAAGTATGATAGTTAGTCAAAATATGAGATAAATAATTTATGTAAACTTTTTACTCTATTATTTGACATCATCAAAACTAATCATATCTAACAACAATTACCATGATAAAACTAAATTTCAACTTGCCAATTAGATAACTTTATGCGTCCTTTCATAAAATCAAACCTTATCAGCATTTTAGTCAGTTTAAAAAAAAATTCTATTGCACCACATTTTGCTAGCAAGGCGTCCCTTGTGCAATGTACAAGGATTATATGCTTGCAATATACTCAAATAAAGACATTGTTCTAACTTTAAATATCATAGTGAAATACAATAATCATAGCTACCAAATTTGATCTAATTGATATATTATTATATGTATCATATCTCATGAAACTTCTTTCCTTCCATTTAATAAACCTAGAATACAATCCACAATTAGTGCCTTCATCAATTTGCTTTAACTTTACTTTCTCTTTGCAATGTTCTTCTTGTTGCTTTGCTTTCATATTGGAATATAAATATAAATTCCTTTACTGCATTACTGTCAACATGCTTCCATTTTTACCTTATTATGTAATAACTCTATTGCACTTCGCTCCAAAAACATTCAAATCTCAATTAAGGCATCTTCAGGATGAGTGCAATATTCATTTACTTCCAAGGTGTAGGTCATCAAACTTCAGGAATGGAACCAAGTCATCCTCATTAATATAGAGCCAGTGTTACCCAGGTGAGTTGGCATTTGAAGGATTCACCTTACAAATAAAGAAGGAAAAGAACGTTAAATACTGAGATTCAACCATAAAGATGGAAAAAAAAAACAAAACATTTCCAAGAAAGAACATTTGAATATGACTATAGTGCTGATTCATTGTAATTGTAGAGATCTCGAACTTCACAACAAACTTTCAATAACATTTTTTGCCAAATCCTAAAATAACAGGAACCAAATCAGTATCAATCTTCCAATCAAACCCAAAAATTATGTTGAAATACATAAGTAGTTGAGAGTAAAGAAGTACCAAGTTAAAACTTAAGTGCAACATTGAAATAATAAGCAAAGATGATTTAAGTATGAGGGTATAACACTTGAAGATCATTAAGTTTAGTCTGAAGCATCGTATTTTGGTAATAAAAAACATGTTCACCATTTGAAGTAGACAACTTTGTCATATTGTGACAATATTGGTGTCCAAAAAAATAAAATATATTTTCTTATTAAATCACCTTAATACAGCAAAAATAAAGGACACTTATATATGGGCTATAGAATCATCTAAGCCATAAAATCAAGTTTTTGAGTTAAAGCTGAATATAATAGTCACGCTAAGACTAAATTATAGTAAGCAAAATACAAAATAAAGATCTTGTCCTACAAAAATGTATTGAAATTTGGTACGCCATTATCATAACAAAATCGTCTGGCTAGCATATGCATATTGGTATTGCAACTATTAAACCCAAACACCAGAGTAAAGCCCATTTATATATATTTCCACAGTATCAAATCTCATGCCTAATTGATGTACAAAGTCCCAAACAAAACACCAAAGGGTTGTGTAAGAATTTGACTAATAAAATTATACCCATAGTTAGGTGTAGTTTCCAAAGTACTTGAAATGCCTTAATCTCCTTCATAACAAATGACTTGGACAACTTGCTCATCTTAAGAAAAATAAAAAGAAAATCTTATCACCTTCAAAACTCACATCATACTCAAGTATAGAATTACATCATACTCAAGGAAAGGGAAAAAAAAGTCTTTCAACATCAAACTTCAATATAGAATTATAGGCTTACTTTACACATTGCTACTACAAGGATCAATCCATCCCAATCATTTGGTTCCTCCAAGTAAACATTAAGAGAAACTGCTCCACCCACTGATTGCCCCATTATAAATTTAGGTAGTCCTCTCTACTAAGGTCTTGTTGTTAATTAAAATAGAAAGCAGAGTCAGCAACATTTTCTTGACAATTTAAAATATTACAGCAACAATCGGTCATTTAGAAAAACCAAAACTAGGAGAGTCCATAGCATAAACACCATATCTATATGCAGCAATTCTCTTGGCTACACCAGAAATTTTTAGGATAGTATTTGTTAATTAAAGGAAGCACGAATTACTACTTTGGGCAATCTTAATAGAAATGGGACATTTTACCCTATTCTTGAATGGCATTATGACAAACCTTCAAAGAAGTAGGTACAAGTACTGCCATACTCATGGTAGAACACACAAAACTACCATGATTGGAACTCCATATTCTAGCATCCATCTTTTGCAGAAAATTTCCAAACCCCTCAAACTCCATTCGTAGCGCTAAGCATAAAAATTGAAAGCATTTAATTGTTAAACTTATGAGTCAGGGGATGATTGCATTTTTGTCCCGACGCAAAAGATGTGATTCCATGAGTATATCATTGTCGGTATGAAACTAAACACTTTTCTTTAGCACATTTGGTTCTACTAAGCCAAACATATAGGATAAACAATCATTTACCCCCTCAACAATTTTTTGAAAATACAAATTCATAAAAGCAACTAAAGCATGGATGATGAAAGAAAAAAAGAGAAGGAATAAGAGAGACGAGAGTAAAGCCCCACCTTTGGCGCACCAACTTTGAGGTATAGTGGTGGAGCAAATGTTGTACCACTCTGATAGAGAAGCTTTGCTAAGTATGATGGCATTGGCTCGCCAGAGTATCTCATAGATGAAGCAGAATAGAGTAGAAAAATGATGAATGAAAAAAAGAAAAGAAATGTGTAAGAAATCATAGTTAAACAAACACCTATACGGGAAAAAAAAATTAGCCCCATCCACACAAAGATTTCTCGTAAGCATTTTACCTATCAGGCAAGCATATTATATATAGACCATCCTATCTTTTATCCTATCCCCATATTTAATCTAGAAGAACCAAGCATCAAGGCAGCATAAAAATAATTTTAGCTAGATGAACTAAACCAATAAAAAAAAAAACCAAGCATCAAAATACTTACAGACCAAGAAGAATCCCATCAACTCCTATAAGCAGCACATCTCATCATCGAGCTAAGAGCAGATATTATCAAAGAAAGAGAATATCAGAATCGGTGATTTCAAGGTGAGTTCTTTAGGCAAGTCTTGGAAGGCGAGGATGAGGAATCAACTTTGTTCACCCAAAATCTCCCAAAATCAAAGGAAGTAGACAAAGAATGAATATATGTTGAAGAAAGGTATAGGAGAAAAAGACGAAGAAGATGAAGAGAAAATCACCATTGAAATCGATAAAGAATGAATATATTGTTGTCGGTGACCTCTGTAGCAACGATTTATCATTCGTATTTGATAAAAAGAGAACAATGAAGTAAAAATAGATTAAGTGATAGAAAATAATAGACAAAAACAGAGAGTAGAAAAAGGATGAAGCATAAGAAAAATGAAAAGGAACATAGAGAAACCTTACCTTTAAACCTAGAGTAATGATGTTAGAGTTGGGATCGGCAAAAATAGAGAACTTAATACTGAAGTTTAGCTCAAGAAAGATATAGAGAAATAGTGAGAAATAGGAGGGAGGCTACGGGCAAAAATAAAAGAAAAATGGTAGATTGGTAGACAGGAAAGGAAGGATAGAAAGGAAGGATTCAAAATTTGAAATTTGAATCTCTCATTATTGATCTCAATCACGAGTTGCATTGTTTATTCAAGCTACCCCTACTTTTGTGAAAGCAGTTGAAAAATTTGCAGCTATAGCCAATACTACTATCCTGTCTAACTACTTAGGGTTCATTGGGACGTGTAAATGCTTGAGTCAAAGATATGGGGAACATGCATAGAGCCCAACATGCAGTGCCCCATTCTATCAGGCAAGCTACTACTATTCACATGACCATTACTTGTAAGGGGAGCTGGATAGAAAATGTGATTGGTTCGGCTCTTTGTGATGTAGATATGTAGATACTAAATTAAGCCACTACTATTCATATGAATAGTAATATAAAGCATACATGTTTAAGTTATATAGATTTGGGAGTGTTGAATGCGAATATTATGTGATCCGCTATATGAATGACATTATTGAAACAGGGATGACTGAGAAATTAAATGAGGTAAATGTAGGTTACATTGCATATAATTCTTCAATTCTTTTCACATTTTTGATCAAGTTGACTAATGATTGTATTATTTTTAATTTACAGGCATTTTAAGATAGTGTGCCATATGACATGGAGGAAATCAACTTGATTAGGGATACTTTATTAACAACATTGCTAGAGAATTTTGAAAATGTAAAATAGTTAAGTCATTCATCACATTTTAGTTCATTGTTTGACTATTAACTAGTTGAGTAGTTGTTGATTATAATGTGTTGGTGATTGAATAAGAATGGGATATTAGTGTTAGGATAAACATCTTGAAATAGTTCTACATATTCTTTTGCTCTGCTGGTTGTATTTGGGTTTGTAAATTACAAGGAGGTTTGTAAAGAAAATTGACGCAGTATTTTTAATAAAAATTACAGTTTTTAACGGCAGTTATTACAATAACCACCATTAAAAATTTGTCTTTCCATGGTGGTTTTATGAACAAACCGCCGTGGAAAGTTTACTTTCCACACTAGTTTAAGTAAAAAAACCCATCATGGAAAGTTATTTTTCACGGCAGTTATAAACTGCTGTATTTTATTCTCCTTACAACGTCAGCGGAATTCACTTCGCCTCTAAAGCCGTCGTGGAAAGTTCATTTTAACTGCTATTAAAAGCTTTTTTTTTTCTAGTAGTGATAATAACAAATCAAATCATATCTAGTTACCATTTACGCTCTATAATTTATAGTACTCACTAAGAAATTTCAAGATTTAATTAGCTTATATTTGTTTATTATAATATTTATTAGAAATAATAAATCTACTAAATCACCTCAATCCACCTCAATGTAATGACTAAAGACTAAGGTTTTTCAAAATCACAATTCTAACAACCTTAATTGTGTGTTCGAATTAGCTATGGCAGAAGTGAGTTTTATTTTATTGGACTTTTGAAAACTTAAGTTAGGATAAAATTCGCATATTGTAATGTGATTTATGTTTTGATAGGTTTTAATGAAAAAACTCAATTTGACAAACTAAAAATTTTTTGGATGATATAATTAAAAAGTAGGTTTAAATGTAAAATGATAGGAGTTTAATTTAAGAGAAATATTAAGATCAAAAGTATACAAATAAAAAGAGTTAATATATTATTAAAAAATTATAAATACTAAAAACACTTAATCAGACATATTTAATGTGATTTTTGTACATATGGCTATTTAACATTATTTTATTTTATTTTTTGTAAATTTTTAGAGCTCAGTCGAATAATAATGATAGATATCAATTAGACTTGTAGTGTACTCTCATCATTAAATTCTGTAGGTTAATTATTTTCTTTTTAGTGAAATTTCATCCTTTTTTTATTGGTAATAACTAGACTCTATTTGGTCTTTTAATCTCTGCATCTTTTCTTTCTTTTTTATAAGAGACAATTTTATTAATACATAGATAAAATGATACATAAAAAAAGCAGCAACTGCTAACATATCAAGATATGTAGTTGTGAAGCCCTGCAATAGAAAACAACAAAGATAACAAGTACAATAAAAGAAACAAGTAGCAAACATAAAGTAAAGAAAATAAAACGACCTAACAAACATAAGACAAGTGAAAAGAGATCCTGACATCTTCTATACACCTCAATGAATAAACACTTTGAGGGCTCTTTCGTGTTGGGATGGACTGACCATGAATAAGCTAGCGAAGTTATCTCTAATAGGTAACGCTGCCAGGAGGCACCAGGTGATCTTGATGTCTCATGATGTCTAAATCCCTGAGGATGTTGAAAGAAACTCTAGAATCGATGACCAAAGAAATGATGACATGGCCCAATGACTTGCTTTGCTTAAGCAACAGGATAGAGCAAGGGATGGTGAATGACAAAAAGCTAACCAAATATTGGAAACCAAAAGAAAAATAGAAACAAATATGGAAGAAACTAAATAAGTAAGTTTATTTGAGAGTAGCCTTATATCAACACGAAACTACCACAGCACTACCCATTCCATGGCAATTATCCAAGCGTTGCCTTATTTATCCACAACATGAGCTTTTATGGCAATAAGCTCCCCAAACCATAGCTTGAGAACCTCATCAAAGCGTAGTAAGCACTGATAATCCTTAATATTGTAATTGAAGTTTCACAAGTGAGTGTAGATTAAGAATTGCTCACAACCTCGCTTTATAGCCCTATGCCTCTCTTTCCCACACTTGAATATTTGACAATCAAAATTTCTCTCTCCTAAAGCTGATGAATGAGTAGCAAAATCTCTCAAGTGAAACCTCTTAGTCTGAAACTTCCTTCTCTTAATTGAGGGGTGATACTGTCTGCTAGTTTTTTCGTCTTTTTTTTCTCATGACAGCATGAGCTTGTCTAGATGAAGTATTAGAATTATAGAATGCTATCAAGTCATTCCAATGCAAGTTAGTTTTAAGCTATTTAACCATATAAGGAGAGGGGATTGAATAGTTTTCTTATCTACGCATAGTTGTTCCTCACACCAGTACCTCAGTAGATGAGTATAAATTAGAACAATGAAGATGCCTTCATAATCTCTTAGAAGGGGTAAATAATACCTTATTAATTTGCTTGGGCCTCTTTCTCGGCACTAAGTAAGAGCCTTGGCATAAAGGTTGTAAATAAAAATTTAATTCATAGGCCCGGTGATGGGAGGCCTATATTAACAGACTAGTTGGCCTCCTAATCTAGTATAAGTCATTATCAAAAGTGATATCTGCTGTCCTAGAACTACTTACATGTCTTAAGAACTACAATGGCCCTTGGTTGAATGTGTCAAAAATTTGATTGCAATTGTGTTGTGAATGGCCAACCACCCCACATCGCCAATCCAGGTGATGTGCCCCACAAGAAAAGTTTGTCAAACTAGATCACCAAAATGTAATCAAAAAATAAAAAATTGTCCTAACTTGTGATTCATTGGTATGGTGACTTCAACCTGAAAACCTTCATGATGAAAATCACTTGTTGTATCAAAAGTTAGAAAAAAGCCAAAATACTTTGCAATCTCCTCTTTAACTTGCTTGGTGTAGTAATCTAAGGGTAATTCCAAGACAAAAACCTAAGCATGCACATGCGTAAAAGAAAGACACGAGAAAGGTATATCTGGTAGCTACTTCGAAACTACAGAAAGCATGCCTTGAAGAACCCATGTTTCTTGATGTAAGTTGAAAGATCAATCAAGAGATTTTTCAAAATAAAGGACAAAGGAGTTTTCATATTGCTACTAGATGTGCTTCAAGAGAAAAAGTTATTTTCCTACCATGAAAAGAGAACAAAAAAGAGAATGAAAAAGGAAGAGCACCTTAAAAAAAAAAGGTAAGGATTAAGGTGTAAATTTATCCTGAAAGTTTTTGCTTAGGAGCATTGGATACCTAAATACTTTTTTTGGGGCTAATTTTGCTCTGAAATATTGGTCGTTGACCTTAAAAAATGTTAATAGTTAATATCACAGTCAACATAAGTTTTTGAATGACAAAGTAACATTGCTATGAAATTCCTGGCACCTAGTGTTTCTGAGTGGAAGTTTTTAAGACAAATTTGCATATTAACCCATATATTAATAATACTACCTCTAGTCTTAATATAAGGCCCAATTGATTCATAGGCACTAAGATCAACCTCAAAGAGTAGATATGTATTCAAAACATGATACTTGGATTTCACACCTTGATTCTAACCTTTAGTCAGTATATCGATATTATCTTTGAGCTTACAATGAATTTTAGAATGATTCTTTTTGCATTTGAAACTAGACCCAAAGAGCTTTCCAAGAATAGGTCATTTACCAAATTTGGAGCTGGATTGCAGAAGCTATGTCTGATCCAAAGTTGACCTTTGTGTCAGAATATTCCGAGTATATACTCTAAGTTCAGTACAAGTAAAAAATGACTCAAATGCTATCTGAGTCATACTTAGTTTTTCAAATTATAAACTTTTAAGCTAACTCCAATATATTGAAGATTTACTCCCAGTCAAATCTGACTGTAATCCCATATGAGTTAAAAGCTCCAAAAGTTTATTCTAATGACATGAGTCAATATTCTTATGAATTGGAAATCAAGCCAAAACTTCTCCTACATGAGTCAAATATCATCAAAAGTATATTAAAACATCTAATGACATGTTTTGTAGTATATTAGATGAAGATTAGAGTTCAATGGATGTATAACGTTTATCTAATGGGAAAAATCTAACAGCCATATTTATAATGGGAAAAAGAAAAAGCTCAATGGAAAAGAGAATATGCTCAATGGACATTATCTATAAATACAAGAGCATTCAAAATACAAGAAGATAAAGCTAGTGCTTTAAAGTACCAACATGCTAAATAGCTCCAAGGTGATACTCCCTTATTGTGCTTCAGAAATTATGTACATATGTAATTATGAGTTAGAAGAGAATTTCTAAATGTACTTAATTTTTTAATCCCTTCTATGAGAGTAGATTAATATGCCTCTATGTATTTATCAAAGAGGTTGTTACCTTGCAAGTCATAAGGAAAAAATATATTGCCTCAGGTGTGGAGGCGTTGTCTTCGGTGTTGAGGTGGTTATAGTGGTTTTAAAGTACCCATGTCAAACTTGAGGAATATAGTAGATTGAAAATCTCAGAAATGTTTTGAAAACTAGATGT
The DNA here is from genome assembly GCF_004799145.2 of Neltuma alba. Classification (NCBI taxonomy): domain Eukaryota; kingdom Viridiplantae; phylum Streptophyta; class Magnoliopsida; order Fabales; family Fabaceae; genus Neltuma; species Neltuma alba. Next base: position 3,518 of record NW_021632460.1, on the reverse strand, counting down.
AGGTCTGTGAAGATATCGAACTAGGATAAATCGCATTTTACATCTTATCTTTATTAGATAAGAAGATCACCTAACAAGGGGTGAATTAGGTGATAATTAAAAATTTAAAAGTTTCTTGAATAAAAGGAATTGAAATGAGAGTAGAGTTAGAACAATATCACCAAAGGAAGAGCACAACACAGATTTATACTAGTTGAGTCTACCATTTAACCTATATCTAGTTCTCAGAACATCTTTGAGTATTCTACTATAATCTCAAAGATTAAATAGGCTCTTGGTGCCTAGTACAACAATTGTAATCTCTCAATTACTCTCTCTTACTTACCATAAAGTTATAATATACTCAATATTCCCATGATCTTGAGTAACTCAAAGATTGAATAATGAGTGATTATGAATCTCTCTCACAGACTGTAATAAATAATTACTAAAGCACAATGAATAAATTAGAAAAACAAAGCAATAAATGTGAATAATGAATTTTGCAGCGCGTGGTAGTTCGAGTTGTTGTTCACTTTATTGAATGCTTGCTCTATTTATAGTTGATCTCCAAATATATCTGTTAGACTCAATGGCTTTGTATTCGTTGAAGTAGAATAGCATAGATTGCAACAATTGGGTGCATTTAATCCTCCTAGCAAAAAGTCAATCCTTCATGTCATTTTTCTTTTGAGCCTTAATTTTGCAATTAACAAGCTTCATGACAAGGAATGAATTGTTTAAGAATAGATATGTGTGTGTGTGTGTGTGTGTGAGAGAGAGAGAGAGAGAGAGAGAGTTAGGAAGCTTTAATATGAGAGACCCAAAGATTAATTATTGTAATTGAATCAAAGAATAAATCTGACAAACAAAGTTATAGCTTTGACTTGAACACGTACATGAGTGAACCTTTGAAACAACTAGCACTTTATTCTTGGAATAAAGAAGGAAAAAGATTTTATTCAAGTAAGGCTTGAAGCACTAGTTTAGATTTTCAAATAGACAAGCACCCTTAACTTGATGTAGCTTTGAAATCAATCTTGTTTAAACTGAATGTCTCGAATAAGTATTCGAGTACTTAGAAGAAAAACTTTTAAAAGCTTCAACACTTATTTGAAAGATATTTCAAATTTAAATGCAAAAGTGTTTGACTCAAATAGGATATCGAAAAAAAGCATTTCTATTAATGATACCTTGAACCATTTATTTGAATACTACTTAGAATAAAAAGTGTGACAAAGTTGACTTGAAAATGGTACTCGAATAGAGTTGTATGAAAGCTTTGAAGACATGTTCCATGTTCTGGAAGGTTTCAATACTTAGTTTCAAATTTGACTTGAAGAGGTATTCGAGTAACTTTTATTCGAATAAGCACTTGACTAACAAACAGAATCTGAACTTTAAAGGTTTTCAGAACAATTACTCAAACAAAAATTAGAATAAGACTTTTGGCAAAAATTGACTCGAGGCTTTATTCGAATAAATGTGAAAGAAAATCTTGAACACTGAAACACTTAAAGATTAAGCTTTTGCAACTTGACTTGGAGTCAGATATTAGATAAAATTGCAAAGTTATTCCAATAACATTTTGAATAAATAGGCTTTTAATAAACTTTGAATATTATTCAAATGAGTCATCGAGTAATTAAAACTTGTATTTGATCAAAATAATAAAGTTAGGTTCCTAAAGAGAGTGTATTTGAATAAATCAAAATCTAAGAGAAAATATCACTCAAATAACAAAGTTCTTAGACCAGAAAACCATTTTACTCAAATAAGGACTTGACTAATTCAACCTTTTGGCAATAATTTCCTTATTTGAATAAAACTTTGAATAATACCCTTTGAAAACTTTGAATAGAGGAATTTTGATACTGAAAATATTTTTAACTTTCAAATACTCTTTTGCCATTATCAAAACATTAATTCTAACACTCTTCCTTTGCCACTTTATAATTCGAGCTAATCCTTTTTATATATTTGTTTGAACTTTGTTGTTTATTGTTTTTATAATCAAAGTTTCTTATTACTTTCTTTGCACTGTGAAAAAGTTTTTAAATCTTATCTAACACCCAATTCACCTTTTTTTGGGTATTCAGCCATACTAAAAAGTTTAACTACTTAATTTTTATATATGAATATAGTTGTGCCTATGCTTGGCTTGTTATTATGTTATCATACATGTTAAGTGTTTTAATGATATGATGAAGTGAACTTCCATGTGATTATTTTCTAGGTTAAGCATTAATTTAAAAAGAATGAGGTACATTAATCCAATCTAATTGTATCATTGACTCCTATATTGGTTTGAATTAGGATAGTTACCTGACCAATCTTAAGAGGCCTCATCATGTCATCTTTAGTCTAATTCCATTTATTCACTCATTTTTATACTAAAAACACAAAAAGTTAGCACATATTTAATTCCATTGCATTTATTTTAAGAAATTGGAGAGTTGGGTTATAAAATTTTAATAAAAAAATATATAAAATAGGGTGAAAAGACAAATTTACCCATTATAATATTAAAAAAGAACATCAGACATCGTGATAAATATCAAAAGTGAAAATAACCATGATGATTCAAAAAGGCCTTAAAACGTCACTGCCATTAAATTGAGTAACGTTTACTGCTTAAAAAAGAACATTGCGACTAAATATGCTGATGGGAAGATATATGTGGCATAATAACATCTGAATTGGACATAAATATATCAAGTGTAGAAATTCTTCCTCTCCTCTGTCATCATCGCCTTTCCTGCCATCAGAGCATCACCATCATCATCCTGGGTGGTTGACTAAGGGTAGCATTGCCAGCCCTCATGGCTTTCGATTCCAGCTTTTGTTGCCTCACACCTCGCCTTAGACAGAGAATGAGAATGTGAGAACTGAGATCGAAGATTCAGACTACGTAAGTCCTAACTTTTGACAACAAAAGTTGGAGTCTTCTAGAGAGAGAAAGATCCACGGAGTTTCAATCAGACTTCAAAGATAAGAGATTCATAAAAAAGAGAAGTAGAAGGCCCATTCAAGCAACCATTTTTCCATTATCTCGAGATTGTGGGCATTCAGGATAACAGGGAAATCAGGTATGGTTTTGCTTCTCTCACCCTCAAACCTCAGCAATCGAAGAAATCAAAGATGAAAATAGATTTGGAAAACTCACCTTAATTGAGTTTAAGTATTGCACGTACGTAGCAATCAACGTCTCTCACTTCTTCTTTTCCTCTGCCGACCTCTCTTAGTTTAGTGGTTGGCTGCCATTTTTGCATAGCATCTAAAAGCTTCGACGCTTTCTCCAATCGGGCAACATTTTTTTCGTGTGGGAGAGTGTGTGAGGGGATAAGGAAGTGTGTAGTGATGGGTCTCCTTTGATGTAGAGAAGGTTGACGGTGAGGATTGGAGGTTCGGATTTATGTAGAAGGGAGGAGAGATGCAGAGAAGTAGGGAAGGTTGACGGTGAGGAGAATGAGCAAAGGAGGTCACCGATGTTGTTGTTGGAGAGAAGGCACATGGACGGATCCAGAAGCCGGCGTCGT
>NW_021632459.1:0-35450 GCF_004799145.2 Neltuma alba | reverse complement strand
TTACTTTGAGTTTTTACTTTTGATGGCCAACAAATATCACTATCAAGTTTTTACGTTTAAGTAGGAATTTCTAGAATGAAAGAGAGGGAATGTTGTTAGTTTCGAGATTCTAGGAGTAGATTGAGATATTATTAGTATGTGTTTAATTATGATTTCACTTTGGCTTTGTTTTGTGATATTTGATCATTAGATCAGGTTGTTAGTATTTTATCTATCTGTTCCTCATCTTCAAGGATTGCATCACAATCCCTCTCCGCAGTGTTTATTTATTCTACAGAACATTAATGAAACTAGGATGCAATGCACAGAAAGCAAATAAGTTCTCTCGCTTTCCTCAAAATTTCTCCCTATATGTAGAAAAGCAATGAATAAGATCATGAAGGGGAAAAAATTGATCCTCTAAAACAAACGTTGGGGATCCCAAGTATCTAAAATCTTAACTACAGAAAAAGTGAAATAAACAAACAGAAAATAAGATGAAATACTGTTTATAGGAATGAATAGAATAAGATGCTTTGAATATCGCAGGACGCAGGAACTATAAATAGTAATAGGTTCCCAAGTTCCCAAACACATTATAATGAAAAACTTAAAAACAACAGAATAACATACTGACAGTATCTAATCCAAAGTCGTGATTCTTCCATGTTCTTGCTTGTCAGCTTATATAAAAGATAAGAGAATGACAGCATAACATACTAACAGTGGAACAGACAAGCTTAAAAGATAATTACAGCTTATATAAATGGTTAACATACAAATCTGAACGTCCAGCACGATCTTGCTTGTCAGCCTTCGCAAAGACGTTTAAGGCAAATCCCTCTAGATGTAAATTATCATCAGGTCCCAGCTTGATTGACTTTTTATCCTGAATGGAAGGAAAAAAGCTAATCATTTGGATCAACTACAAGCGCTTAATACTAATGGCATGAAACCAAATCACCTTATTAAATAAACATTTAAATTTAAGATCTACGAAATCAAATAATAAGAGGTTATTACAGAACAGCACATTAAAAAGATAATAAAAAGGCTCATCGATAGTAGGATCCCATTCAAACCGGACGAAAAAATAACCGCAGACTGTCATTGAAACATATGGAATCATAAGCAAGTTTTAGGCTCCAAAATCTAGCTCCAAACACAATGACAGTGACAAGAAATCAGGAAATTGAAGATAACTAGAAAGAATAATCAAAGACTAGCGCGCTCATGACAATTTCTCGCATAAATATTAATAAGAAAACAATACGTTACTATGAAAATTAAAATTGGTGGAACTAGTAAAAACTATCATACTTCAAACCTACTTACACAACTGAAGGCGATCTCAACAAAATTGTCACACAACAGCATGCACTTTCATCTCACAAACCTAGGAGAGCGATTAAAGTTTCACAACATGATGAAAACTAACAGCACTGTGATTGCACCTTTTCGAGCTGGTTCATGAGCGATACAAGTAGAGCATTTGTGGTCTTGGTGCGTTCACTCTGAGGAATCTTCAATCCACGTTCCATAGCATACAACCGACCTTAATTTAGCATATTCAAAAACCCCAACAAAAAAAAAAAAGAGGGAAAAGTAGGGTATCAGAATCTTCCGTTCACGCTCTAAACCAAGCTCAGTTGGATCAACGGGGAAAATCAGAAATTCCTAAACAAGAAATTTCAAAAGACGCGAAGAAATAATAAAGAAAAATTTGCCATTGATCTGAAAACGGATCCAAAATAAGAAGAGGGCGATTTACAGTAATATGCCACAAGAGGTTCATGCTTTTGCAACTCATCGGCACGTTGAAGGTACGGTAAGAGGAGCTTTGCTGGCTCACTTTCACTCGCCATCTTCGATCTTCCCGAGTTATCGAACAGAGCGGGAACAGCGATTTTGATCTTGATTCCAGAGAAGGGCAGGACGCAGCAGGCGGCTCTTTGGGAATAAATCAGGAGTTCGAACCGACGCGTTTCGAGGAAGCTGACGTAGAGGCATAATTTTTCCCGGGAGAAAGAAATATAAAGACCTAGAAAATCACCATATAACAGGAAGTAAAAGTTAAAAGATAGAAAAAAAAGGAAAATTGCAAAAAAAAAAAAGACTTTGGAATGGTAAAAATGCAGATAGAGACTCTTGACAACTTCATTTTGGGTTTTAACAATAATAATATGTCATAAAGTTGTCAAAACCCAAAGTGAAGTTGTCAAGGGTCCTATCTGCGTTTTTACAATTTTAAGGTCTTTTTTTACAATTTTCCACAAAAAAAAGTCCTTAATTATTTTCCAAAGTTCTGATCAAGTCACAAAACTTAAAATCTTATAAAATAACTCTAATATCATTTTTAGTAGGAGGAATTTCTATCATTCCTCTATTACATAAGAGCTTTAAACGACACAAGCATTCTATTTAGGAACTTAAAATCTTATAAAATAACTCTAATATCTTTTTTAGTAGGAAGAATTTCTATCACTCTTCTATTGCATAAGAGCTTTAAACGACACAAGCATTCTATTTAGGAGGCAAGGGTAAGTTAAGTTTATCTCTTTATAAAATTGTTAATTTAAAATTAAAACGTATGAACTGTGAAATAGAATATGTTAATTTTTAAGGTCGTATGATAACAAAGATTTATTCAAGAACTTACAACAAGTGTGTTGTAAAGATAGAAAATTATTAATTTAGAATTAAAATGTGTTTAACTATAAAATGAAATATATTAATTTTCAAAGTTGTATTGAGATCGAGTTTTATTCAAAGACTTGTTGAAAATGTGTTTATAGAAACCAAAAGTTGTGAATTTAGAAATGAAATTATATTAACTATGAAATAGAACATGTTAATTTTTAAAGTTGTATTGTGAACAAATTTTATTCAAAAGCTTGTTATAATTGTGGTGTAGAGATATAAAAGTGTAAATCTAAAGCTAAAACTTGTTAACTACATAATTGAACTTACTAATTTTTAAGGTTGTATTATTATCGAGTTCAATTCAAAGATTTATACAAGTGTATTATGGAGATAAAAAGTTGTTAATTTAAAATTAAAATGTTTTAAGTACGAAATGAAATATATTAATGTAGAATTCTCCTTTGGTTATTGATAAAAAGGGCATTAAAGTTATTTTATAAAATTTTAAAATACTTCTTTGTGTCATGTGATCTAATTAGAAGTTTGATAAATTTAATGACCGGCATCAGAATTTATGTTATTTAAGTATCTTTTTAAAGAATTTTTCCTAAAAGATAAGCATCCAGTAAAGCTTTCAAGGAAATTATAAATATCCTCACAAACTACATTCGGCCAAGCAAGGTTGGGGCACTTGACGGAGAAAAATTGTCTCCTGGTGCCGCTGATTTTGTCATGATACAAGGCCTAATGAAAATAGGCCAAAATTGAATATGGGCTTTAGATGAAGTAAGTTGCTTGGAAAATATGTCCAAGGGTTTGAACCAATGATTTTAAAACCGGACCGAACCGGACGGTCGGACCGGTGACCGAAGTATTAAACGGTTCAGTTTCTAGTTAGCAGCCATTTCAGAGGTTAGCCCGTGTTGAGCCGATAAAAACCGACTTTTGATCTGGAAACTGGAACGGATATTCAAAAACCGGACGATCATGAGAAGGGGGTTTAGAAGAAGAAGGAGGAGGAAGAGGGGCAGAGGAGGAGGAAGCAGCAAAAAAAACCAGTGCCTACTTTATGATTTTTCCTCTTTAATAATAACAAAAAAAATGATTCCTTTAATAATAACAGATATGGGGAAAAAATTGGCGATGAAATCAAATAAAACCTGAACCATTTGCTAACCATGGCCTTCCCATATGCTTGAGCTCGGAGGAAGAAGAAAGAAGAAATACAGGGAAGACGAGAAAAAATGAGAAGGGAAGACCGAGAACTAACACAGGAAAAAAAAAATAATTATCCATACTCTCTTTCTTCTGCCATTTTACTATTTTCAATGTACATAAATTTAATTTCACCCACTAGCTAAACACATTCATCAAGGCAAATGAATCCTATCATTACTCTGACATTTTGAATGACCATCCAGCATCTTTTTAAATTCAAGATATTTGTGCACTTTCTTTTTCCCTCCCTTATTTTTTGATTCTTTGTTTTTTTACTTTTATTAAATTTTTTGAAATTCACACATTGTTTATTTAATTTTTACTTTTATCCAAGATATAAACATATGCGATTTTGAGATATATTATTCCCTTATAAGTTGTCAATTTATCATAAAATTAAGCCACTTAAGTTTTTTTTAAATTATTTGATAACTTGATATTTTATTATATATATAAGTATAGAGTATTTAATATTATTTTTTATTTAATTATTATGTTACCGGTCTGACCAGTCCGACCGAATGAACCGTGACTCGTTGGCTTCTCCAGTTTAACATCCGGTCCGATTTTTAAAACATTGGTTTGAAGAACATAGGCTCTGTTTGGTACATAGTACTAAAGGGGTTGACTTTGGCATTGGCATTGGGAATGCTCATTTTGTGATGTTTGGTGTAAGGACCTCAGTAATCCCAGGACTCCCCAATACCACCTTTCATGGGATTGCCTAGTACCACCCTACCCCCTGGTATTGGAAAATCAATCCTGGGATTGAACTTTTTGGGACCAAGTTACCCCTTACCCATCCTTGTTTCTCCCTTATCCATATGTCTTATCAATCTCCCTCCTTCTCTTCCCTCCCAATTGTGTACCCATTGTCAACTTCGACCTCCATTGTTGGCCTCATCCTCCACTGCTTGCAAAGGTCGATGGCAAGATATTACAAACAACTAGTATTATGAAGCATTCAGAATCCATTGATGTTAACGATTATGAGAGCACCTACTCCGAATCTGTCCATTATCGATGGCGACTAACTTTGTCCTCTACCTCTAGCTTCGTCACAACCATCCTAAACAATGGCGGCCACCGTCATCATCTATTGTCAATGGCAACCAGCTTCTTTGATAAAGGTGATTTTTTGAATAGATTTGGATCTTAGTTTTATGCATATAAATCTAGATCTAGTACAATTAATTTTTTGAAGATAGATTTTGATCTTGGATATCCTCCATTGTTGACAGTCACCAGCTTTTTTGACAAAGGTGATTTCTTGAACAGATCTAAATCTAAATCTAGTACAATAAGACATTCGAAGACAGATTTGGATTTTGGAGTTTATGTTGGATCTAAAGCTTGCTTCAAAGTAAGGTAAAGAAGAAGAAGAAAGGCGTGAGGAAGGGAGAGGATGATGGGTTTTTTTATGGGTATTTTAGGCACTTTGTATTTTTTATTTTGTTTTTTCTTTTTCTAATTCATTGATCCTATAAGCAATCCCATGACATGCCAAACGTAATTTTACAATTCAATCCCAGTCTCAATCCTAATACTAATCACAATGCCAATCCTATTCTCATTCCCTTGAAATCTAGTGCAGCGTACCAAACATGACCATACGTTATAGAGGAAAGGGAAGGAACCGTGAGAAGGGATGGATTTATGAAGTTTCCTTCTCTCTCATGTGTCTTCTCTCTCTAGCCATGTCACTATCTTTGTGATTGGATTTTCTTATCTGCTACTTCTCCTTGATCTTCCGTAATTGTGGTTATGCCCTTTTTTCATTTTCAATTTCTATAGCTCTATAATTTCTTTTACTCTTGTTAAATTTTGAGATTATAACAAATGGTGCTTTCGTTAAGAGAAACCCCTTCCACTAGAATTGTACGGAAATTTCCTCCTACTCTAATAGTCAAAACTGTTTCCAGATTTTAAGCCTTAACTTTGAAAAATTATCATAAATCGTACACATATCTAAATGAAGTGTTATACCTATGGATTTAAAGCTTAGAGAATGTACTTTAATCATGTCAAATTTCAGAATCCGATATAAACAGTAACTTAATCAAAATAGGCATCAAGACAGGTGCTAGAATCATCATATACATTGATCTTGAAGCTTGAATTTTGTTCCTTCTTCTTGGCCTTCACTCCCACATTTTCTCTCTAAATTTTGACAAAGTTTTCTCTCTAAAAAAACTTGCCAAAATGCTCTTCCAAGGAGGTATTTATAGCCAAAACTTATACGTTTAATGAACTATTATGCCCTTGAAAGCTGGTAGAAATTGTAAGAGCAAACTTGAAACTTTAAGTGCACTTTTACATTATCAATGCATCATCTTCTTGCATCATCTCTTACATCATCCTTCTAGAAGAGAGTTAGGTGGCACAAATCTAATGGAGATGAATGGAAGGATAGATCTTGGCCTTTGGATCAAATTTAATCTCTAAGTTTCCTTCCAATTTACTTGGGTCACATTTATTTGGCTTTCTTATTGGCTTTCTGGAGCTCAAAAAATTCTTCTGTTTGTTTCATAAATTTTCTTTAGTTCCAAAAAAGATCTATGAATTTTCTCCAAGCATAACACTTCTTTTAAGTCTCGCATAAAAATCATTTACTAAAATGCTCTTAACCTGCATAATTGAGCCTTCTATTTTACTCTAGTCATTCTGCTGATCTTCTAGAAGCGAGAATAATTTTATAAATTAACATAGCCTTTAAGCTTCCTAACCTCATTTTTACGTATATTTTTTTAGATCTATTGCTATCTCAAATAATTACCTCAATCTGTGTACTTTTTACCGAGTCATAATCTTGTAAATTCTATTTAAGTTACCTCAGGGGTATTTTTATCATTTCTCTTCACAAAAGAGTCTTAGGATAATATTTTCTATTTTTTGGAATTTTTGGAATTTTCTGTATACTTTCCATTCTTAGCCCTATTGGCCAGTAACTTTCTAAAATTACGATTTAATCCCTGCTTGAACTTAACCTCATAAAACATCTCTTTGAGGTTCTAACTTCACTTTTGGTCTGTATCTAGTCTTTTTTTCTTTCCGTGTCTTTGAAACTCTTCTTGAACCTCAACGTTGCTTATATGTTTGCCCCTTAATAACTTTTTTATTTTGCAGTTTAATCTCTAAAACTGCTTTGATTTCTTTTCTTATTTTTGAGACTTATGCTCCGAGGGCCTTAGTAACCTACCTATTTTAGGCTACTCTCAGGGCTCCTAAGCCTAAAAATTGGGATGTGACAACCCTCCTCCTTTACACCTTTTATTTTTGCTTGAACCTCAAAGTTTTAGAGAAGGATTGAACTTATTTGTTAAACATTTATTTCCATATGTGATTTTCAGCTTTGTTCATCCTTATTATTGTTTCTTGAAATTTGGCACCAAAAACATTGCACATCGAGGTCATGATTACTGGGCTATTAGATTGGTTATTGACCCTAGGCAAGGTTTAAAGAGACGAGAGATGATGATGACCTTTATCGAAACAATGAATTCTTTAGTTGGTAGTATTGAATTTTTTAAAGGAAAATATTTATCGAAAGAAACCATAGGTGGTGGGTAATTTCAGTACAATTATTACCTCACCTATTATTCTTCCTTTATGATTATATTTGTCCCTACTAATGCTCAACGTTAGTGCTTGAAATTTGTTACTGAGATCTCTCATTTTTGGGCTATGTGATTTACTTCAAATGAAGTTTCAAGGAGAGGCAGATTTTATATTGTCATTCAATTCTCAATTCCTTACAGTGTAGACACTTGGGTTATGAAGAATTGTGTGTGCCCCTCTAGTGCATCTCTCTTGAATTCTTTATGCCATATAGTTAATGCAATGCTGTTAGTTTCACAATAGGGAGGCATTATCATCATGTTATTATGAATTTTCATAGAGCAATTGCAGGTGACTTGCCTAGAGGTTTTGACAAGATACAAGTTGAGCAATAAATTATTTTCAGCTTGAATCTTGGAATGGCCTAATACTATTGGTACATATTTTCTTGTCTACTATACTTCCATAGAAATTTACTATCATAACTACTTTAATCACCCATCAACGGAAGAATATATATATTCACTTATACTTATGATTTTATATGTGATTATGGTGGTATCATTCATAAATTTTACTCTTCCATTATTTGCAGCTTCAAAATTCAGTGCCTGCCACTAGCAGAGTGCATTGTTTGGCTATATTGTTGTTGACAAGTTGTTTCAATTGCATTGCCTATATCATGAGTTGGATGGTACGACACAAGACCAAGATTCAAGATTTTATTACCGAATTTGTAAGAGCAAATCTTGGCTGTTATATGACACTAGTTTACTCCTCTTATCATTACTCAAGATATTTCATTAATTACTCTTTCTATGATGGTATTATTAAAGGTCAGAGGGCATCATAATTTGTTCAGCACCATTATTTTCTACTTATCATGGATAAGTTTCTGTATTATGAGACGATACAGTGAAAAGCTACTCTATATATGGACTAAAATGTTTACCTTTAGATGGTGGGCCACGTTTTATCAATGTTGTGATACCTAGTGAGCAAATTTTTTTTTATAAGACTACTTTGCACTAACTAATTGAAGATGATGTTTGTTATGCTTTTTCATCTATAACTACCTATAAATGCATGAAAGATTCTAAGAGAAACATATTACAATTATTGGGTATGAAAGACATGGCTTGGAAAGGTTACAACTATTCTGCTAGGAATTTTTTTTTTTTGCCTATTAGTTAGGTTTATGATCCTAGCATTCTATTGGAGTGTCTATTATAAGAGTCACATAAGTTAGACATACCTATTTTTCATTTACAAAGTATTATTGGTGATCATGACCTCCATTTCATTATACATGTCAATTGGTCTGTTAATATGGAGCTTGATACAACTTTGATGCAACTTTTTAGAAAACTTGAAGGGACTATTACTAATACTATGATAGTAAGCACGACACATATTATGAGACACCTAAGTGACATCCAAGAAGTTTCAAAATTTATTTGCTTTTGTACTCCTACCAAAGTCTCTTATACTTGGGTTAATATAATTGCTCGCACCTTTTTCAGAATTAAGGAGTTGATGGGCAAAGGTGCAATGTTAGCATTTGTTTTTGTGATTGCTTCTTTTGTTTACTCTCTGTTTGGCTTGTAAGTCCCTTTTGTTTGATATTTTTGGATTGCAATTATATAGCATGGTTAACAATGGACTTGGGGATCAATACTTCAACTATCTTCTTATTGTTTGAGTATCTTGGCGCTTTCTTGCTCATATCAACAATAGTCATGGAATTAAAACTCAAACCGGATTGGCTGGTTCACGCCAAAAACTGACATACCAACTAAGAAACCAGTATGGTTAAGCATACAAACAAGAGTTGGATTAACCCGATGTGACTTGAACTAACTTGGGTAACTTGATGAGTTAGTGGGTTACACCAGTTTATTTTTTAAAATTATTCAAATTGCCCAAAATGACATGATTTTATTTTTTTAATTTATTTTTTAAATAAAATATGATGAGTTGTTCTTCTCAATCTTCTTAAGCAACATGATTTTGTTTACTATTATGTCTAACTCTCTGTTTTCCTCCTTCTCTCTTGCACAGACTGAGTTGCCCTGGCCATTCTTCTCTCTTGTTTATCTCATTCTGAGTCGCCATTGCTTCTTCCATTCAAAGTTAAGACTTCTGCTATTTAGTTCCATTATTGCTTGTTCACACGTTTGAGTTTGACTGTGATTAGAGATATAGTCCAGCTGTCATTCACGTATAGGGAGTTTGGACACTACTTTGTTTAATTGTTTCACTTCTTCAGTGCTTCTCACTTTTTATTTTTGATTACTCTTGTAGTCTTGCTGGTTTACATTTTTTATTTCACTTTTCAAATTTGGGTTTCGGATTCCTTGTTCATTCTCACTTCAAATTTTTGGTCTCATTGCTGGGGAACTGAGCAGATCAAATCACTTACTACTACAAGAATGCTCAGTCACTCCCCAGCAATGGTGTTAAAAACTTGATGCACACAAAATGTAAATAGTACATGTGCACGTGCCGAATCAAGTAATAAAGAGTAAGTATAGAGTATCATTCTCATAGAGAATCAGACAAAATAATATTTAGGTATTAAAGTTCTTATTTTCAATTAAGTTAAGCAAGCTGGATTATGATTGATCCATTAAAAAGAGATAAAAAAAATTCAAAATCAAAGGCAAACTAGAGTCACTAATCACTTACTAATTTCATAGACTTTTACTTTTATTTAACTAATTAGTCTCAATGTTAATTTAGTTAATCTAGAGTATTAGTAGTTAAAAGTATCTTTTGATCTACTTAGAATCCTTTCTCAAATTAATAAGGATATGTCTAACTCAAATACTCAAGAGGATAAATAAACCAATTTCACTCTTCATCAATTATATGGAGCTCCTAGGTATATTTCTGCAAATTAGATAAAAATATAATCACATAGTACTCAATCCTAGAGCCTAATTAAGACTTTCTTCGTCAAGGCTAACTTTAATACTCAAATTCATATTTAATAGTGTAACAATCCGTATGAAATTAGCAAGATTAAATTATAGTATAGAACAAATTATGTTAACCTTTTTCAAAAAAAATAAAAGAAAATTTAAATTAACCTATAAGTCATACATCTACCCCATATCCAATAGGATGCTTCTAGTACTCTAACAAAATCTTAAAATAAAATAATTTAAATCCTACATAAAATTTAATCATAAAAATCTTTAGGTCTAATGAACTTAGCAACAAAAAATACAAGATTTTGTTAACTTCCTCCTCATCCATAATACCCTTAAAGAAAAAATTTTGATTTATAAGAAGATATATCTCTTAAAAAAAATATTATCTCTTATTAAATTTAACTTTATTTACTTTAAAAAGATAACTATTCAAGCTATTTTTTTATTGATTACTTAATAGGTAAAAGATTCACGAAATATTCTGAAATTCAAATTTTGAAATACATTGAGAATTTCCCTTCACATCTTATAAATAAGAAATAAAAAATAATAATATTATTTAAAGAGAAGACAAATAAAATTGATGAGAGTAAGGATAAATAAATTTAAAATAAATGTGCATTGATATGGGTTAAAGATATCAAGAAGAAAAAGGAAGAAGGAACAAACATGGGGCTATATATAATTTTTGCTAGGTTTAGATATGCAAATTCCTTTAACGTTAATGTCACATCCTTCCATCTATCTTTCTCCTTCCCTTTCGTGCGGCATCTCCACCTTCTCCTCAGATGGCTAGATGCTAAATGAGTTTCATATAGTGCGATCTCTGTCTCTCAATAGGCTGATGTTAGGAAGCTTTCCTAACAAGGGATGAATCTTAATGTGGTTAAAAAGGGATTTCTACTATCGGTCGCAATAGGTAATGGTGTGAATAGCAAGGTGGCACCATTCATTTTCACCTCTGCTATATTTTTAACCTTAACCACATTTTTCTTGTTCTTCTTATTCCAGTTTACTTGGGAAGCAATTCTGAATTGTTTTACCTCTCTTATGCTTCAAGATCATAAGAATTTGTATTAAATGTTTTAACTGCGTTTTGTTTGTTTCAGCAAATTGTACTTCTTGTATTTAAGTTGCACAATGATATTTGTTACTATTGATGTTTCAATTCATACTTTCTATATTCTTATGTGTTATAAATAAATGAGAAATATAGAGAAGAATCATACAGAGGAGGAGATGATGAACAAGAGAGAGTATTTCTCATTCCATTCAAGTGTACTCAATACATTATACATGGCCTCTATTTATAGGTACGGCTTTACACCTTCGATAGAATCTACAGATTACATAATAATAGAGATTATAGGAGATATAGGAGATAATGAGAGATATATAGACATCCACAAAGATATTTGTTAGGATTATAGTTTTGATGATAACAAAGTCAGATAATTTGGGTTAAGTATTTTGATCAATCAACTGATTGATCAATCGTTTATCGCTAAGGTTTCAGATAATTGTTCAAATATAAATCAGGTTTATAGTAGGTATTTGGATCGAAGAACTATTCGATAAGTAATTAATCGATAAAGTGATCGATTATCGCTAACGTGGAAATCACACAAGAGTATGGTTAATTATCTATCAACTGATCGATAATATCAGATAAACAATCGAGTTACTGATAAGAGAACCAAATCTGAAGTGTATTTATCGATCACGTGATCGATAAATCAGTTATCAATAACGACTTCGATAAAAGGTAACACAATCTACTTGTTCTGCACATTAATTCTGTTACCAATTTATCGATCATATTCTCGATCATTTGTTTATCGATCACGTGTTCGAACATTATGCTCTAACCTTCTGAATGCAGGTAATCATCTTTACTGATGGATCGATAACCTTATTGATCATAAAATTATCGATCACATGATCGATAATCAATGTCTTTATCTACTCTTATTTAGTTTTCCTGCAACCAAATTATCGATAACATTATCGATAAATTTAACTTGTTTACATAAATAACTTTTCACATAACATGATCGATAAAGAGTCTAAGGATTGCTATATTCGCATTAACTTATGTTGAACTATTTTTGATCACCTAATCGATCACTGGTTTTTCGATAATATGATCGATCATTCAATTCCCTGAAACTCATGTTTTCACAAAACGTGATCGATAATCAGTTTCTTTGTCTTACAGGATTAAATTTCTCTTCTCACTTTATTCGATCATTTGTTCAAATATTCGTTGATCGATCAACTGTTCGATCACTTCAGATAGTCTGTGTCTTTCATTGAATATATTCATACCCATGGTTTATCGATAACATTATCCATCATACATTTATCGATAAGTTGTTCGATCATCAATGACTGAAGTTTCATTTCAATAACATTTGAATTATCGATAATCTGTTCGATCAAACAAGTGTTCGATCACTTGTTCGATCATGGAACGATTTCCTTTTGCCATGATAATTCTTAGAGTCAATGATCCAACACTTGATCGATAATATTGGTGAACTAATTCGAAAAGTCTTCATTCTGTTTATCGATAACCTGATCTATCATCAAGTAATCGATCATCTCTTCGATCAAACTAAACCAGAATGACTTTCTGCTCTTCTTACAGATAAATGATTTCGTCACAAATCTTTGAATGATAAATTTGTTTTCTCTTCTTTGTTCATGATTAAAGTATTCACCGCAAGACTCTCATTTGCTCAAAGCTTAAAATATGCAGATTAATGAAAACGAGTGCAACAGCTCTTCAACGGGATTACGTAGACTGCGACCTACAGTGTCAGAAGCTCAGATGCATTAATGGCGGAGCCGTTGAAACCAGCGAAACACGCAAACGGAGTCACAACGGCTAGAAGCTCTTCAGTCTAACGGCTACTTAACGATATCAACTATAAAAGGCGCGAAGAAGCATTAATGAAGAGATTGAATACCGGAACTACCACCTGCGATTATTTAGTCTAGCATTCAATACTTTGTTTTTCACGAAACTACTGAGCATCAGTGTTTATCATTAAATTCACTCTGTAAGAGAGCCAATTACTACTCTTATTAAAAACTTGAGTGATACTCAAGAGTGTGGACTCTTGAGAGGGCTTGTATCCTTACGGGAGTAAAGGGGAGTGATTGAGTGATTCAATTACTGTACCGAGGCACCAAGAGTCCTGTCGATCTTGGAAGATAGTGAAATACTCAGAGGTGTTCTGGGCACTGGAAGTAGGTCACGTGGTTTAGACCGAACCGGTATAAATCTTGTGTCTCCTCTCTGCGGTTAAATTTCTCCTTACTCTGACTCTCTGTTTTTATTCAATACTGTCACGCATTTGATTTAAAATTTTTGTAACTCACCCAATTCACCCCCCTCTTGGGTGAGATTGTTTCTAACAATATTATTATATTCATAACACTCCCCCTTAGATGTCCAATGTATATGAATATGCCTCGTTAAAAAACTTCAACTAGGAAAAACCCTATGGGATAAAAACTTAGCGAAAGAAAAAGAGTATATCATTCATTGATACACTATACAATGCTGCCTCATTAAAAACCTTGCTAGAAAAACCCAATGGGACAAAACTATGAACAAGGAAAAAAGAGTACAGTGTGTATCAACTCCCCCTTTTAACAACATCAGTTGATATCTTCGAGCCTGTAAAATCTAATATAACGAACAACCCTTCCAAATATTGTAATGAGATAAAAATGTCAAATATGAATTTCATAATCTTTTGAAATTATAAGACGAATAGTCCTTTTATGGTTTACTCACACGTGGATCATACTATGATCTCTTGACATGAGGATCAAACAAAAATACTTTATCTATATAGCCCTTAAGATTAGTCTTGGGTACCTTCAAATAAAATAATATTACCTCCATGACACCCTTAAAGTAATGAAGAATATTTTTAATTCCATTCCAACATCTTCATATTGATAAAGAACTATATCATGCTAATCAGCAAATGATATATTAGATTCAGTATGGCTAGATATATAAATGCTTCAGTGATACTAAGATGTGGTACTTCTGGACCAAGTGTTTATTCATTACCTTCTGGAAGTCTAAATTGATCTTTAGTCAATATCTAAAGATCTAGCAACAACTGAAACATATAATGGATGTTGCTTATCTACATAATGGATGTGACTTATCTATATGTATTTTTCTAAAAGCTTTCATTTCAAATTTTTTCTTTAAGTAATTCGCAATTTTTGAAAACTCATCAGGAGTTCTGATACTATCATTATAAATAGTACTAATAACATACTCATTTTGAATCTTTTCACAAACAGACAAGTTGGAATAAGTTTACATCATTCCTTCAGTTGATATTAACCACATATGTTTCATATAGAGACTTACTTCAATAGTGTTCTTGAGAACATAATTGTATGCTTCTAGAAACTTAAATCCTTCAAGGATTTTCATGCATCATGATCCATATCTATTCATGTATTGGATTGTTTATATTTATACAAGGATTTGAATCCTCTTGGAATTCACATATAATTTCACTATATAGTGAGTCACTGTATTTTCTAGACGCATATGAGATATTTTTCATACATTATCAAGATGCCAGATTGATAAGACACATAAAAATTTTACTTCACCACAAGATTGTATTTCTCTTTTCTTGTACAAATGCCCATTACACTTCAGGTGCTTAGGTTAGAGATACACAAATCTCCTATTATAATGTTGCGTCTTTTCTTTTTTGTTGGCCAACCATTTTTCTATCTGCATCTCATAATAGATTTATATATAAGATCCTCATCTGATCATATGATATCATCAATCAAATTATTGTCAACAATTTTATTCATTTATCAGTCCCATTTTCTTTTATGACGTAATATATCGAGATCTCTTTATTGCTTTTAGACACTTAAACCTCTTCAGGGGTTAAAGAGTTATGTTTTAACCTCTTTTGCAATTCATGTCTCCTTAGTATGATTATCATGATCATTTTCTTTTTTTTCTTTTCTTTTGGAACCGATCATAATCTCATGCTTTTAGCATGTCTTCAAGAATAGGAGCATTTTTAGCTGGAATATAAGAATCAAGAATTCTTATTTGGGTCAGTAATTGCATCTGGCAAACATTAGTAATGTTTTACAAATGCAATACTTTATGAACTTCTAATTCATACTAGTATATTTGAGGATCTACATTTGATAGTGAAAATGCATTCTATGTGTTGTCTTTTCTAGCTACATATTTTCTCCCCCTCATATTGGGAACATGTAATGTAGGTCTCCCAAATCTATAAATCTCTTTTAGAAATATTATTTTGTTTCATTTAGAGACAAACAAGAATAAGAATATTCTTATCTAATAGTGATCCCAACTTACTTTTAATATCTATTTATGTGCATTATTGTGGTAAAATAATAGATACTGCACATTCTAAGATGAAAAATGTTTGGCTCCTAACCAAAAGTCAATTATAATGGGAGAATTCACAATACATTGGTGGCTTGATGCATTTATGTGTAAAAATATATAAAATCAATCATCCCAATACTCAAATAGGAATTCTGTTCTCATAAACTCTGATCTAGCTACTTATGGAGGCTTTTACTAAGCATGTAATCATCAGCAATGAGAGGAATAATCACTAGCAATCTCAACGAGAATCATATTGATTTCATAATCAATAACTTATGTACTCCATGTAATTATCTAAACATATTTGCAAACTTTAGGTTACAAGTTGATCATAAATACCTGTGACCATTTTATAGATGCATCTTTCACTTATAGAGTATTACTTTGGTCCACATGGTGTCTAAATGGGCCCATATATAAAGTTGATACATTATAAATATGCACGGATCCGATTTTGAGCATAGCTAGTGATGTTCTCCTATTTAGTTCTTTTGAGAACAAATAACACAAAAATTCTTAAATCATATATCATTTTTAAAGAATCTTTTGATTCTTTAGTAAATGATAATGCACATTTTTCATGATATTTTGCATCATTATGATCCGGGATGATCTGGCTGGTCATACCAAACTATAAATGCATAAACTTCTGGTTTATTGTAAAATTATTCTCAATTATTAGTAAACTTCTTGTTACCATGTCATATTATTTATTTTTCACCTTAATATTTCATAAGAAATATGCTATCAATTATGGATTTTATCTTCAAGATAATAAATCATAACATAGCTCTTCTAAAGCGTTATTTTTCATCTTTTACCTAATGGTAAAAACTTGTGTACTCATGGAAGGTTGAGCGCTACTGACTCTTCTGGAGCTTTTCTCAAAAGGAATATAAGATATAAAAAATGACATTAATATTAATAATAACAAATTCCATCCAACATAATTCACACTTGTATTTTAACAATCTCCCCCTCAAATGTGAGTCATATAAATATATTTTTCTTATTTCTATATTTCAAATAGAATAAATAGCATAGAGTAAGCTAATAATATATCTTTAATTTGAAAATCCAAATGCTTCCTGATTCATATATGATAATAGATTTCAATCGAATTGAGTATCATCTTAAGACCTTTTGATAAACAAATACTCTGATATATATAGTTGTTCAGGAACTAAAATGTATTGGTTTTTCACTATATGATATACTTTACTTCTTGTTATGCTTTTTCAAAGTATGAAGTATATATTGTTTTTTTCAAAACATAAAATTTTCTGGAAATTTCGTTATTCAAAAACTTCACTTCTTTGTATATATTATGTAATGCTTCAAAACTTATTCATAAATTTATAAATTCAACAAAAATTTGAAAAGATCTACAAGAATTAAAATCAAAATATATAGTAACGAAGATTTAAATCATAAGCCTTCAGGGCTTTTTATAAGATATTAGTCTTTAAGACTCTATATAATAAATATATATTTTAAAAATCATTTATATCCCTTGATATTTGAACCATAAGCCTTCAGGGCTTTAAAAACATCATAAGCTATTATTTTCATGTCATTCAATAACATGAGTGTAATGGCTGCTGGCCATTTAGTAATAGGAAATTATAATATTAGTAAATATCAAATTGAATGTCAAGAATATATGAGAATAAGATAAGAATAAAACTTGAATTTCAAATTAATTAAATGTAACATGAAATAAAGAGAAAAGATAAACTCTTTTACCAACACATCCTTCACTATATAGTCATTAGTTTTCTGGGCTATATTATTTATAATTCTAATTGTCATAATTTTTATTTTATAAACAAACCATATAATGATCCTTCTCATAGTCAAAACTCTATGGCTTCAGGCCATTTAATAAAGAAAATAAAGATACATGGCATTTAGCTATTTAATTTCAAAATATAAAAAATTAAAGATATATGGTTTCTGACTATAAGATAAAAATTTGATGCTATATAACTTCTAGCCAATTAATAAAATAACAAGAAAAATATTTATGACTTCTAGCCATAAGATAGAACATCAAAATTTTATGGATGCGAGCCATTTAAAAAGATATAAAAAAATTATATATATATGGATGCTGGCCATAAAATAGAAAATTCAATAGATATATATATATATATATATAAACAAAGATAAATTAAATATATATGGCTTCTAGCCATAAAATAGAAACTACAAATTATATGGCTTCTAGCTTTTTAATGAGATAAAAAAAATTCAAACATATATGGCTTCTGGCCATAAGATAGAAAATCAAGGTTATATGGCAACTAGCCATTTAATAAGATAAAGAAAAATTAAATATATATGGAGCTTCTGGTCATAAAATAAAAAATTTAAATTATATAGCTTCTAGCCATTTAATAAAATAAAAGTAATCAAATATATATGACTTCTAGCCATAAAATAGAAAAGTTATACCTAAATACTTCTAGTTATTTAATGAGATAAAATATCAAATATATATGGCTTCAAGCCATTTAAAAAAATAGAGAATTAGCCATATATATATGGCTTTTAGGCATAAGATAAAAAATCAAAGTTGTATAGCTTCTGGCTATAATATAGAAAATCAAAATTATATGGCTTTTAGTCATTTCATTTGAAAAGAATGGAAAATCAGAGTTATATGCCTCTGGCCATTTAATTTCAATGAGATGAAAACTTAGAATTATATGGCTTTTGGCCATTTAACTTTAAATGGTAACTCTTCACGGATACTGCTAGTATCTATTGGAACTTCGAGTTTCATCGAAATAGTGATGTCAGGTCAATAAGAAACAGAGGGGAAAAAAAATCTCCAATCATAGTTATGGAACCCGATATTTAAAACAACGGTAGGTAATCTTTTTAATTCCATAAAATGGCTTAGACTATCCCAAATAAATTGAATAGGAATACGGATACTCTGAAACACCAAATATATAATGCTCGAAATATTTTTATTTGAACAAAGTAAAGGATACTCTAGAAAAATAATAGAGATGATACTCTAAAATTATGTTGGGGTAGAAAGGTATATCATACGTACCTTGGTTAGAATTTCATGCTAATAACGTGTTATAAATAAAGAAGAAATATAGAGAAGAATCATACAGAGGAAGAGATGATCAACAAGAGAGAGTATTTCTTATTCTATTCAAGTGTACTCAATACATTATACATGGCCTCTATTTATAGGCACAACTTTACACTTTCGATAGAATCTATAAATTACATAATAATATGAAATAATTGTAGGATATAGAGATAATGGGAGATATTAGTAAGGAAATGCATGCCTAGCAAAGAGTTTGAACCTATTATTTCAGCTTGCCATTTCATGGTTTGTGGTGGTAATTTTAGTACAAGAAAAACATCTAAGAAAATTTTAGATTCTGGTTTTTATTGGCCAGCCCTTTTTAAAGATTCTTATAACTTTTATCAGACCTGTGACAAATGTCAACATTTTTGGGGGGTTTGGTAAAAGGCATGAAATGCCTTAATAGCATTTACTTTTTTTGTGAAATCTTTGATGTTTGGGAAATTGATTTTGTAGGCACCTTTCCTCCATCCTTTGGTTTTGTATATATTCTTCTAATTATCGATTACATTTTGAAATGGATAGAGGCTGTACCTAATAGAAAAGATGATGCCTCAGTGGTTTCTAAGTTTCTTAAGTCCAATATTTTTTGTAGCTTTGGGATTCCAAGGGCTGTGATGAGTGATAGGGGTACGCATTTTTGTAATAAGGCAGTAGATAACCTATTCTTTAAG
This sequence comes from Neltuma alba, assembly GCF_004799145.2. Lineage (NCBI taxonomy): Eukaryota > Viridiplantae > Streptophyta > Magnoliopsida > Fabales > Fabaceae > Neltuma > Neltuma alba. The sequence goes on along the minus strand of NW_021632459.1, from coordinate 15,890 downwards.
TTTGGTGTCACTCACAAAGTCTCCACTACATGTCACCCCCAAAACAATGACGAAGTTGAAGTGTCCAGTCAAGAAGTACAATAAATATTAGAGAAGATAATCAAACCATCCAAGAAGGATTGGAACCTAAGATAAGAGGAAGCATTGTGGGCCTATAGAACTATTTACAAATCACTAATCTTTGGCAAAGCATGTCACCTACCAATAGAATTAGAGCATAAAGTGTATTAGGCAGTCAAATAGTAGAATATGGACTTGGAATCTTTTGGGATGAAGAGAAAGCTGCAGCTACAAGAATTAGAGGAGTTGAGGTTAGAGGCTTATGAGAACTCTCGACTCTACAAGGAGAAGACAAATTTGTGCATGATAAGGGTTGTCTCAGGAAGAACTTAAAGATGGGAGACAAAGTATGAAGTTTAAGGCCAGATTTGCATTTAAGCAAGAAAAGTTCAACACCTATTGGGATGGGCCTTACACAGTCACAAAGGTACATAATTTTGGAATGGCAAAGCTTTTTAATGAGAAAACTAGAGCAAAATTTAAAGTCAATGGCTATCTTTTAAAGATTTACCATGAGAATCATCAACCTCCATGACTCTAAAGTTGTTTCTTTCCTTTACTTATTTACTTGCTTTTGCCTTGTGATTGCTCATGATATGTTTTGGGGCTTTAGTTTGTGGCATAAGTGTGGGGGAGAAACTTCCTCAGTAGGAAAAGTAGCATAGCTTGTAGTTAGTTTGTTTTTTTCAATTCAATAAATGTTTTGAGCTATTACTTAATCTTTTAGACACTTAATCATTACTATTTATTTGATCTTACTTGCCACATTGTTTTGACTTATCACACTTCTCTCTCTTCTTGAAGTGACCTGTTGTACTCCAATCTTGAATAAGACTTCACAATTTTCCACTTCCTTTGAAAGTTAAGTTAAAGATAATGTAAGTTTTATACATTGAGGATAATGTATTGATTAAGTGTGGGGGAGGGATAGTGTTTTGGTGAATTCGGTTTTGAAACTGAGCTTAACTGAAAAATTGTGGCTTTCAAAAACTTTTTCTAGGCCTTTCTTGACGCGATTACTGTTTTTCTTTGCATCCTACTGCTATCGAGGCATTATTGCTGTTACGCTAACCATCTTGCTGTTATTTGGATAGTTCAATTTTGCCTCCCTGGACTAGTTTATATGCCCTTTTAAATGGATTTTGTGCTGAATTATTTGCTGCATGCTTTTGAACTGTAATACCTTAGGTTGTATTGCTATTACTTTTAACATTTTAAGCTTGCATCTTGCTGTTACTCTACATGTCTTGCAACCTCCCAGAGCACTTCACTTGAGCTTTTACAACTCCTCTTGAATATTAAAATCCTTGAAATTTCACTTATGCTCTGAAGAATGCTACTTGCTTTTAGTTGAATGTGGGGCTTTAATTTATTTTCATTTATAGAATGAGCATAAGAAGTTCTTGAGTTAGTGCTTTGTGATTAGCTTGTGTACAATTGTCTAATGTGAGTGTTCAATTGGAAGCTAACCCTTGTTGGAAGGATATTGAGCCTAATTTTTGCTTTCATCTAAAGCATTAATCACCTAAGTTAATCACCCTCTAGAACTTGTAGAAAGTCTTTGTCTAGTCTTGATAGTGCTTTGGTAAATGAATATGATAAGGGCATTCATTTCAACACCCATTTTCCCAAACACAAGCCTTTTTCAATTATCCATTGCATAACCCCTTTGAGCCGTTTGCTTTTTAAAAATTCATTAATCATAGCAAGTTGATTTGCATGTGATTACACTAAAGTTCATTATAGCATCTTACCTCTTTAATATCTACTATCCCTTATTATTTTTGCCATTGTTTATTTGTTCAATCAATTCAAGTTCTAAAGTTTGGAATATTAAAAAAATGGAGAAAAGGAAGCAAAAAAAGAAGAAAGAAGCAAAAAAGAAGAGGGAAAAAAAAAAGGAAAAAAACCCAAAAAAGGGGAAAAAAGTTGAAAAAGAAAGAGGCATTTTCTTTGGAACTTTGTAATATGGGGTCTAATGCATGTGCTTCAAAGTGATTGAGAGAGATGCTATTGACTAAGCGTTGTTGAGATAATAATGCATGCATGTCTCTTGCTGTGTTCTTCATTCATTCTATTTGACCATATTTTCTAACATTATAACCCTCTTAAAGAGCTCTTGATTCATGAACTTTTGCACTATTAATGACTTGAAATTTAAACTTTTTACAAGCATATGGTAGGGCTTAGCTTAGGAGGATTGGAGTGAAATCATCAACTTGAGAAAGATGAGAGAAACACTTAACTCCCTTGAGTGCTTCTTTTTGTTTCATTCCCATTGGATTGATTGTGCATCATGTTTAATCCTCTTGTACTAATCCTCTTGTACTAATTCTTAAGTGACTTATGTGAATTTGAAGAATAAAGTAATTAAATTTCCACATTCATACTTTGAGTTTGTTTCATTCTCAATTGTCTTTAGTGATTGCTTATACTTGGTTGCTTTGTCCAGGAGTACAAAAGCTCAAGTGTGGGAGAATTTGATGTGTTCAATTACTTATATATATATATATATATATTAATTCATGCATTTTGAGCTCATTTAGTGTGCTTAATGGTTTTAAATTACACTATTGATGAATAAATATTTATTAAAAATTAATGTATGAGTTAATAAGAAAATAGGTAAAAATGACATTATTTTGATGATTATTTAGATATATGGTATTACAAGACATTTTGGTCAATTTGGAGAGATTAGAAAAATCACAAAGGAGGGCCTTAGATTTATTTAAAAAAAACAAGATGCAAAACACAGTGTTACAACTAAGGGCTTGGGAGTATCATCATCTGTGTTTGCTCACGCAAGCAAAAAAAGAGGGGAGATAAGGGTGAATGGTAGCAGGGTGTTGGGGAGAAGGAGTTTTAGAGCCTATAAGACAAGATCAACTCAACACACACGGAGGCAGCCATCCAAACTTCTCAACCTTACCATCCTTCATCATCTTCCTCATTTACCATCTATCAACCCCTAACCATAACCATCATCATCGTCTTCGATCATCATCATCATCTTTTGTAACCTTCATCATCTAGGAGCATGAGAGTGAGGCAGAGTTGAGAGAAAGAGATGGGGACAGAGATGGACAATAGCAATGAAGTGAGAGAGAGGCGCAATAAGTAGCAACCTTCCTTATCTGTGTAATCACCGGTGAGTTCTGCAGCAACATCATCATCTTCTTTTTTCCTCTGCCACGTTGGTGAGCTCTGTTACTACTTTCCTCATCACTCTCAACCAAATCATCAATGCTAGTTTGTTCTTCTTCCATGGTCAAGTTGTATAGTGAATTAATGTTGGCAGAAATTCAAATCATGTGTAGCTAATCTCATTGAGCTTCTTGGAGATGGAGGATTGAGTATGAGCTTTAGACTTAATTAGGGGAGTTTTTTTGTTTCAATTTTTTTTAATTTAATTAAGTAATGGATTTTTTGAGTTAGGATTGATATTATTTCATTAAATTTTCTAAGATTACTGGTTGTAATTCTTAGTTTGGAATTGAATTTTTGTGATTGGGATTGGATTTTGTAGTTTGAGATATATATATATATCATGTTTGAAGTTCTATGCGGTTATATTGTTCTTTCATAGTTTGGATGAATTTTATGACTGTATTGTACTTGTTGAATATCTCAAATTGAGTGTTCTTTGCTTAGAGACCTAAATTACATTAATTTAATTATAATTGCACACTAATTGATTTTCAATGGTATTTTTTTTATTAGTGATTGTAGTTAAAGTTCAAGGACATCTATTGATTAAGATTACTTGACTCAATCAGTGATTAAGGTTTTAATTTTAAATTAGTGAACAAAATAACTCCCAGATCATTTTGAGCAAGGATAATCTAATTTCCATTTTCCAAGAAGCATTCTCTCATATTTCCCTAAAATCCAAATTTTTATCCTTGGCTATCTTTTTAATTAATTTTGTTCTATTTTCAATTTTAAATTACCTTTTCATTTTTTGTATATAAGAGAAAACTTCAAAAAAAGTATTAGAATTGTTTTTGATTTATTTGCCAAATAGATTTTAATTTTTTAGATTTTAAAATAAATTAAAAAAACCTTTTTAATAGCAATTTTTATTTTAGTTAATTTAGGACCTAGTTAATTTTTTGGCTCCATCAAGAGAATGACTTTGGTTTGTATCACTATACTGCATTCTAAATTAAATTTAATTTGACCCCTAAGGCGACATGAGAATCATGGCTCAATAGAAAAATGACATTGCTTAGGCTACTTTTTTCAGAAGCATTAAATGCATCTTAAGCATTGGAAGCTACCAACTCTTCAACTACTTTTGCAACGGTAACATTGCTCTAAGTCTAATAGATAGTTAATAAGGATAAACTATAAATGAACGAAGCATTCAATGGAGTAACAAGAGAAAGAGAACGAACAGTTACGCTATCAAATTTATTGTTCTCAGTGCTCTGTTTTTATTAAGATTACCTATTTGTTACTCTGTGAGAGAGACACACATAAATATTTATTACTCCTTTGAAAGTTACTCAAGATTGTAGGAATCTTGAGTGGGTTGTAACCTTACGGGTAGTAAGGCGGAGCGATTGAGAGTATTCAATTGTTGTATTGAGATGCCAAGAGCCCATTGCAAATCTTGGAATGTAGTGGAACTCTCAGAAGTATTCTAAGGACTGAATGTAGGTCAAGTGGTTAAGACCAAACCAATATAAATTACTATATATCTATCTCTTTAACTTCTTCTTCAGTGATATTTCTCTAACTCATTCTCCTTTTATGTAGTATTATTATTTTCAAAGTTAGAATTTTTTCTTGCACCTAATTCACTCCCCTCTTGGTTGTACTACCATTCTAACATGCTATGATGGTGTTAGAGTATTATCATTTTGAAGATGTTGATTTGTATGAATTTGTTTAGGTTTGCTAGGCTAAGTAGAATTATTTGGGTTTAGCCTATGCTCCAATCATGACTTGAATTTTTGGATCGTGACAAGTGGTGGCCAAATATTAAATAGATATATTAAACCACGATTAAGTAACAAAAATTAAAATCTGGCATAACTAATTAAATGAAAACCAAGTCTAATCAATAGGTAAGTTCAAAGCTACTCTAGATCTAAAAGAAAAATAATCAACATAGAAAAATTCAATATTGAAAGTAACCAAGATTCACTAATCCCTTACTAGTTTTGTAGACTTTTGCTTTCATTTAACTAATCACTCTTAATGTTAATTGAGTTAATCTAGAGTATTAGTAGCTAAAAGTGTCTTTTGATCCCCTTATAACCCTTTTTTAAGTTAATAATATTATGTCTAATTCAAATACTTAAGGGATAAATAAATCAGTTTCACTCTTCATCAATTATGTGTGGCTCTTAGGTATATTTCTATCATATTTGTAAATCAGATAAAAATCTAATCCCATATTACTCAATCATAGAGCCTAAGTAAGATCTCTTTTGCCAGGGTTAACCCCAATGCTCAAACTCATATTTAATGGTGTCCAAACATTAAATAGATATATCAAAATAAGATTAAGTAATCAAAATTAACAACAAGCATAATTAATTAAATGAAAACAAAGTTTACTTTGTAAGTGAGTTCATAGCTACTCTAAATCAAAGGAAAACTAGCTTCACATGGCTTAAATCAAATCCATAAAATAAAATTGAAACAGAAAAAAGAAGACGAAGAATGGAAAAGATCTCAAATACGTGGGTCTTTGTAACACCTTAACTTATAACGATTTTTTTCATCAAATAGAGGTAATTGGAACTACTCATTAAGTCTTTAAGTTGGAAAATTTTAAATTTTAAAATAATTCTTCTCGTGTTACTATTCATTGTAACCCTAAATATTGGTCAAACTTTCAAAAATCATAACTACGTCTAAAAAATAAAAATGAGATGGTTTTAAGTTCTATTTGAAGCTTTCTGAAAGATCTTTAAGGGAAGAATACTTCCAAGTTATGAATTCATCTCATGTGTGCCCAGTTTTTTTTGTCCATGTGCACTGATCATATAGTCAATTTTCTAATTTTTAGAATTTATGCCTAACTTTGTGGCATAACTTTTTGGACAAAACTCTAATTGTAATGAAATACCACTCATTTTAAAGCTAAAATTAAGATCTATTGATTTGCCAAGTTTCATGATCAAAGTCCTTCATTTGCCCAAAATCACGTGGACTCAATTATTGGCTCACATTAGGTCAAATTTGTTCCTTTTAAATGTCAACTTTTGAATAATTATACCACAACAATCCAAGACATGTTTCAACCATATTTCACACCATTTAAACTATGATTTGCATATCTTTGCAAATATTACATCTCAAAAGTAACCAATATGTCATCAAAAGTTATAGATATTACAACATTGTAACACATTATCGATAAGTGCATACAAAACACATCAAAATCATTCTTCATGCTAGGGTCATTTTCTTGCATAGTTGTAGCCTCTAAATGATGTTAATTTGAGCATAAAGAAGGGTGAGATTTCATGAAAATCTCAGTAACAAAGAACCATAATTACAATGTTAAACAACCAAAGCATATCACATGTTATTCTCAAGATAATAATCAACATTCATGCCATAGAAAGGGAGCAATATACTACATTAAGAATCAATCATATCTCATCAAGAGCCAATTCATGCAGCACTTATACTCAGGGTTTCCAACCATCAAACTCCATCAAACTCATGTTTTAAACCATCAATCTATAGAGTACCATGAACTAGGAAGGAAAACTAAGTTTTTACCTTGATTTAGGCCTTGAAACTACCTTGGTTTGTCTTTTTCTCCTCCTCCTTCTTCTCCTTCTCACCTTGGCCAAAATGCTCTGCCTCTCTTGCTCTAAGGTTGGCTGAAAAAAATGACTAAGGAAGAGAGAAAGAGGTATATATAAAATTGGCTCAAAATCTTACCATATGGTAATCTTAATTACCATCCATTTTAACCCTTGTACACGTGGCTTCATCTTGCATTTTCGTTTCTTAAGATTTCACCACATAGCCCTCTTAGGTGTTCTCCCATTAAATGAAGTTGTCACCTCATAGGACCCCTAAGCATACAAATGGGAAAATCTCTAATTTTTTATTCATAATTCCATTCTTTCAAAACTATCCTTCAACAAATTGTATTATTCTACTTAGGTCCTCCCTCTCCTCATTTGACACCATATTGACCTGAAAAATGGAAAAAATTTTGCCCCACCAAGTTTATGGTTATTGCACTGTATAATCTCATGATATTAGTTAACTTTTTCTTAGATTTTGTCAAATCAACTGTCCCCAAAAATTCATTTCCTTACACCAATAGTTTTCTCTTGATGAGAAGAGGTTCTCCTAATTTTTTCAGATTTTACTTTTCTCTATAACTCCTTTAATTAATTTTTTTTTGAAATCAGCCTTTTACCAATATAATTCAGTTTTAAATATTTTAAACCTAACCTCTATATCTCTAGAGGCCAGGAACAATTTTAAAATTCATAATAACCTATCAAATAAATTTTCTAATTTATCATGAATTATTGAGGCCTCTATATATTTTAAATAATTATTTTTGGCCAAATTTTCCTTAATTACCTAAAATTCTATGTAATTATAGAAAATTCTAAAACAAATTATTTTCATCCTATTTTTATCTTTCAGGCCTCAAACGTTATTCTAGACCCTTTATTGTATTTTTTTATGATTTTTTGGGAATATTTTGGATTTGTTGGTACATGTTCCTGTTAGAATCAATCTCACCCAAGAGGGGGGTGAATTGGGTGAGTTACAAAAATTTAGAATTAAAATGAGATAGTATTGAAAAATAGAGAGTCAGAGTCAGGAGAGATTTCACCGCAGAGAGAAGACACAAGATTTATACTGGTTCGGTCTTAACCACTTGACTTACGTCCAGTCCTCAGAACACCTCTGAGTATTTCACTATCTTCCAAGATCGACAGGGCTCTTGGTGCCTCGGTACAATAATTGAATCGCTCAATCACTCCCCCTTACTCCGGTAAGGATACAAGCCCTCTCAAGAGTCCTCACTCTTGAGTATCACTCAATAGTATTTAATGAAGAGTAGCTATCGACTCTCTTACAGAGTAAATTTAATGATGAACACTGATGCTCAGTAGTATTGCAGAAAACAGAGTATTGAATGCTAGACTTAATAATCACAGGTGGTAGTTCCGGTATTCAATCCCCTCATTAATGCTTCTTCGCGCCTTTTATAGTTGAGGTCGTTAATTAGCCGTTAGACAGAAGAGCTTCTAGCCGTTGTGACTCAGTTTGCGTGTTTCGCCGGTTTCAACGGTTCCGCCATTAATACGTCTGAGCTTCTGACACTGTAGATTGCGGTTTACGTAATCCCGTTGAAGAGCCGTTGTATTCTTTCTTAGTAATCTGCACATTTTAAAACTTTAAACAACAAGGAGTCTTGTGGTGTAGGTTTTAATTAAGAACAAGAAGAAAAACAAATTTATCATTCAATGATCTTGGACGAAAAGATTTGTTTGTAGAAAGAGCAGAAAGACATTCTGGGTATGTTGATCGAAGTGGTGTTCGATTACATGTTGATCGATCAGGTTATCGATAAACTGAATGAAAGCTTTTCGAATAAGTTCAACAATATTATCGATCAAGTGTTGGATTATTGACTTTAAGAATTATCATAGTAAACGGAAATCGTTCCGTGATCGACCAAGTGATCGAACACTTGTTGATCGAATAGATTATCGATAATTCAAATGTTATTGAAATCAAACTTTAGTCATTGATGATTGAACAGATTATCGATAAAAGGATGATGGATAATGTTATCGATAAACCATGAGCATGAATATATTCAGTGAAAGACACAGACTATCTGAAATGATCGAACAGGTGATCGATTAATGAATATTCGAATAGGTGATCGATAAAGTGAGAGAAGAAATTTAATCCTGTAAGGTAAAGAAACTGATTATCAATCACGTTTTGTGAAAACATGAGTTTAAGGAAATAGGATGATCGATCATATTATCGAAAAGTCAATGATCGATTAGGTGATCGAAAATGGTTCAACATAAGTTAATGCGAATATAGCAATCCTTAGACTCTTTATCGATCATGTTATGTGAAAAGATATTATGCAAACAAGTTAAATTATCGATAATGTTATCGATAATTTGGTTGCAGAAAAACTAAATATGAGTGGATAAAGACATTGATTATCGATCATGTGATCGATAATTTTCTGATTGATAAGGTTATCGATCCAGCAGTTTAAGATTATTACCTGCATTCAGAGTTAGAGCATAATGATCGATCATGTGATCGATAAACAAGTGATCGAAAATATGATCGATAAATGATAACAGAATCAATGTGCAGAGCGAGTAGAGTGTGTTACCTCTTATCGAAGTCGTTATTGATAACTGATTTATCGATCATGTGATCGATAAATACACTTCAGATTTGGTTCTCTTTATCTGTTACCTGTTTGTTTTTCTGATGTTATCGATTAAGTGATCGATAATTAACTGTAACCTTATGTGATTTTCATGTTAGCGATAATCGATCATTTTATCGATCAACAACTTATCGGATAGTTCTTCGATCAAAACACTTACTACAAAACTGATTTATACCTGAGCAGTTATCTGAAAACTTAGCAATAAACGATTGATCGATCACATGATCGATCAACATACTTAACTCAATTAATCTGACTTTGTTATCATCAAAACTATAATCCTAACATTCCCAATCTGTTCTATCTTGACTAGATGTTTTAAAAATGACCGTCCAGTCCCTGCTCAAGTTTCAATTCAAAAGTTATTCTGTCTATCTCTCTACTATACTGCTTAGCCCTTGCTCTACTTTATACTCCCTATTTTGAGGGTTAAAGTTAATAGGATGTGACAGTCTTCTCCTTGTTGTTGTTGCTGTCTTAAGAGGAAGGAAATCACTACTATCATAAACAGAAGCCTCCTTCAAGATGCTAGCATTGCTCTAGTCAATACTGCCAAACTTGTTCTCTCTTGTAAAGTCCAAGAATTAGCCTAATTTGAGAAGGTTATCAGGCTTTTTTTAGCAGAAGTCCCAGAAAGGTTATCGGAAGTAGGAATGGTCTTTAGGGACTAAACTGCAAAGTGAAAGTTTTTAGGAGCTAAGGCAAGAATAAAGTTAGACACTCCAGTGAAACCTCAAGAGCTGAATATGAAAAATTAAAATGATTGGGGGCCAAAAGTCATGTTAGCAATCTTAATGAGATGATTGTTGTTAAGCTTGAGTAGGGACAAAATCGTAATTATAAAAAATTTTAGGTTTATATAGGTAATGATGGAAAATATGCCCAAAAACTTCAGAAAAATTCTAAAAAATGGGAAATGATATTTTAAGGCTTATTTGGGGTTTAAAATGATGAAAATATCTCAAAAAAGTGAATTTATGTTATTTTTAGAATTTTAGCTAATTAAGTGATGTTTAGCCAAATCCAATTATTAAAAATATAAGGAGGCCTCAAACAATTGAAGAAAAATGGTGATTAATTACTTGAGGAATTATGTGAAGTTATAAAAATGATTCCATCCCTAAAATGTGAAGAGGTTGCTTTAAAAATTTTAAAGTCTAGTTAGGTTAAAAGAGGCTATTTCTAGGAAATTCAAAAAGTGCTACTATCTAGTTGAGTTTTGGCCTAAGAAAAATCAAAGAACTTTTTCACAATAAAAGAGAATTTATGGAGCAAAGGGATACATTTTTAGACTCAGAAAATATCAAAAAGTAATTGGTCAAAGTTTTATTATTGCAAAATAATTTGAGGTTTTTGAAAAGGAGGACAAATCTTTAAATGTCAATTCTCTTGGATTCTCTTAATTATTATGCAATGTGAGCTCATAAATGAGGAGAGATTTTGTTTGAGCTACAATACAAAAGTGATAGGATAATTATCTGAGTCGCCTTGATGACCAGACTCAAAAATTTACCCGATATGTTAGGGTTTTTGTGGTATAAACTAATATAATAAGATGGAGCATGAGAGAGGTTAATTCTTTTCCCTTCTTTCTCCCTATTTTGGCACCATTTAATGTGCTCTTATTGGTGAAAATTCTTCAAGAAGGAGTATGGGTAAAAACATGTGATAAAATTGGACAAATATAATGTTATGGACTTTAAATGGCATTGCAATATAGTTATGCAATTCAAACCAATTTCCAATGAAGCTAAGAGACACTTGTGAAACTTGGAATGATGACACCTCACCATGTAATTTCAACCAAGTTTGAGGGAAAAAGCTTAAACTTGATGAAACATCCTTCCTTTCAACCCCTTTAATATGTGTTCAGAAGCGTTACGATTCAAGCAAATCATGAATTAGTCCCGTAAATTAAAAACTTCAATTTACTTTATCGGGTTACTATTAACTGGTAATTCTGGATTTTTGGTCTAATTTAAAAATTCATAACTAATTATAGAAAATTGATATTAAGATGATTCAAGTCTCCATTTAAAGCTCTTTCAATTATCTACAGAAAAAAAAAATACTCATTGCTTTCATTTCCTTACTCATTAATTCCAGAATTACACGTAAAGTTCTATTGTTCATTTGGTCAAACAGTACTCCAGCTTTTCTACCCTAGCTCTAGAAAAACAATCTTTTGGAATACACATCCATTTAAGTGATTTATCACTTGTTTAAAGCTTAGGATGTGTAGTTATTGGTCACCAAATTTCATGAATAGATTCATTTATTTACCATACTTTTGTTCTGTGTCAATTTAATTGCTCGTTATGGGATACTTTATCCCTTTATTTGCATTATTTACTACTAATATCAATGTGATGACATTTGTAGCATTTCTATCAAAACCGTTGCAATCAGCAACTCTTAAAATTTTGTAGTAGTTTTTATCTTATAACTGCTACAAATTTCATGCTACAAACTTGGGGTCATGTGGCAAGTTGGTCCCAACTTTGTAAGCTACAAAGTTGCCAATTTAGCGCCATTTTTGTAGCAGTTTCCCCCCCTAAAATCGCTATAAAAATCCATCAAAAACTTATGCATGGTCAAAGTGCTATAAATTTGTAACAATTTTGCGTAAAATTGTTACAAAACTTACATATTCTAGCAGTTTTTTTTAACTACTATAAAATAACCGTTGCAAACACACTTTTTTTTTGGGTGTGAAATCCCATCGCATCTACAATTTCATGGTTATCAAACCCCATTGCAAATATGGCGAGCCTTATCCCCCTCTTGATTTGGTTCTAAATAAAGTGCAAATGTCTAACTTGCACCCTACTGATTATGATAATAGGGTAATAACTTGAACATTTCTAATATAAAATTCAGTTGATAAAATACTAATATATATTTTAAAAATTTTAATAAAAAATTATTAAAATATAAGTTTTAAAAATATAATTAACGTAATCATTGGAATATGATTTGTTTCATTAAATATTCGGATTGTCTCTTGTGACTTTTCAAAAATCATGTGATGACTTAATTTCCAAATTATTAACCCAAAAATTCACACAAGATAGGTTAAAATATACACTTGATGCTTTAATTTTTTATATAAGATTTTAATTTGATTTCTTAACTTTAAAAAATATATTTTTAGTCATTTAATTCTAAAATCATTAGTCTTAAATGATACTTTTTTTAAACAATCATAGTTGTTTGAGCATTAAACTTATTATGTTAGCATTGAGAATGTTTTGTCAACATTTAATATCTTGATACCATCATTTTTTATTAATAATTTTAGAGTTAAATAACTAAAAACATGCTTTTAAAGGTAAGAGAGTAAATTAAAACATTATATAAATTTAAGGAACTAAAAATATATTTTAGCCCACAAGATGTTTTGAGATCGAAGGGCTAGTCAACACATGCATGCTGGCGTAATGCCAATGAAGCTTTTGTTTTCTTCCCGTTTAATTAATGAACTTTCAAATGGTCACCGATTGCCGCATTGTGACCGGCCATGCCCACTAATGTATGATCATGCCTTATCACCATGTATGTGTGTGAGAGAGGGAATGTGTAAGAGTGTTGCTCAGTAAATATTATGGGATTTATATTATATTTCACAATATAATAAATAAATTAAATTAAAATATTTAATTTTTTCTGTACACTTTTATTTTGTTTTTATCAATATTTTAAAGTAAATATAAGTAACAGATACTTTGGGAGTACGTAGTACTTTTTTGACCAGGTTCGTGACCACTTGATGACGTGGGTTTAACTATGGAGTGCTGATGAGTATAATGTTGGCGTCATCATTTCTCATTGGTTTTTTTGTCGAAATGTCCAAACTAGTTAATCTTCCAAACCATTAGTCTTCCAAGTCTTCCGCTAATTAGTCTTCTATATCCATCTTCTGCAACAGTAAGTTCTGCCCAAGAAGCAAGCAAGGGAATAGGCTCCATGCCTTTTAAAAGCGTGAAGGTCACAAATATGTGAAAGCAGATCTATCCACGATCTTATATATATATATATATATATATATATATATACACACATTCTTCTTCCTTAGTTTTATGATAATATGATCTCCTTCCTTCTTCATCTTCACTTTCTTTAAATGGAGCCAACCCCTACCCCTATGAATATATATTTCAATCCAAATTTTCTCTAAACCAAAAACCAAAAACGCTTCAACCAAATCTCCTTGCTATGATCATCATCACTTTCATGTTCTGGTCGTCATGGTGGGCACTGAACGGCGTCGTTTCGGACCCGCAGACCAATCTTTTAAGAAATGATTGCACTCCAGCTGGCATACTAGTGCTGCCCAACTTCTCCATCTTCAGTGACAACGTTAACGAAACGTTTGGAGAGATCAGAGAGCAGATTATGAGCATAAACAAGCACTTTGCGACGGCGCAGCAAGGTAATGGAGGAAACCCTGTTTTCAGTCTTTTTCAGTGCAGAAACTACCTCTCCGTTCATGACTGTGTTGGCTGCTTCGACGCCGCCGCCAAACAAGTCCGCAATTGCCCTGCTGCTTCGCCCGGCGGCCTTGTCGTCTACGACGGCTGCTTCCTCGGGTACAACTAGTCCACTAGTTCTTCGTCTTCCCCCCCCCCCCTTTTGGCAATTTTCCAGCCGCCAGGTAAGTTTGAAGTCTAACCGTTTCTTTTTGTAAAAATTTCGACCAAAATTTCATGGGTGAAAAGAAAAGAAAAAAAACATCATTGCTTTGTTTTTTTTTTTTTTAAATTTGATTTGTTAATTGACAAATTTGAGCTATTGGTATTTATAATTTTTATGGGTAAATGAACAACTCAAATTTAGTAATTCACAACAAAATTCCAGTGATACAAATTCAAAACCTCAAATGCAATTGTTTTAATGTGAATGAAAAATTCGAATTCAGAGATTTACAATAAAAATTTAGGGATTTATAACATAAATTCAGCAATTTATTAAAAACGTAAGGAAACTCTCAGCCCTAATATAATTATTTTGATAAGAATAAACAACTCGAATTCATCAATTTGTAGAAAAACACAAAGAAATTTACAATTCCAAAATAGAACAAGAGTTTTTTTGTCTTTTAATCTATAAAATTTTAGTGGTGCAATGAAATTTCACACTTTTTTGAGTTGAGTGATATTAATTGTGTAGTAGGTGTTTTTTTTATTTATTTAAACGTTCTCCATTTCTTTTTAGTTGTAATCATTTTGCTTTTTGAGGATGACCTTTACTTTTCTCAGTAGTAGATCATAGGGAAAGCATACAATGTTTACATTGATTGAATAAACTGTAGCAATACTTTTTCTTTTTTTTTTTTTTTGTGGGTGTGGGTTTGGGGGTGTAATCCTCGATTAGGATATCAGGACATCAGGCCAGTAACAAAAATAGACGTAACAAAGCCAAGGGGGTTCCCCCAAAAAAAAAAAATAGAGACGTTGGAGAAAATCAACATTGGTTAATTTTATAAATGAATTAAAGTACAAATCTACCTATGAAGTATGCTTTCATATTCATCTAGCATCGCTAACTTTTCTTAGATGCAAAAATGCACATGTACTATTTTGGAACATTTGTCTGCTTTTATGCCCAGAAAAAACTTATTTTGTTAGGTGTTCTTGGGAAAATACTTCATAGATAAATTTACAATTTAGCGCTTTATAGAATGTATGATTCCATAATTAATATATATTTATTAATATAAAAATAAAATTGATAATTATATATTTGTCAATTTACATTATACTCCTCCGGTCCTTAATATAGGACCCAATTCTTGAGTTGGTTTAGTCCTAAATATAAGACATATTTCTCATATTTATTTATTTATCTAAAATTACCCTTATGGATATTCCTTCAACCATAATCAAGTAGAAGAGGAAGATTGGGTATTAAAAAAGATGATTGTGGTGTTTTAGGAAAAATGTGTCACTTTTCTTATAGTTAACTAACTTACCTAACTTCCTTAATTTAATCAAATTGGTTAAATGGGTCTTATATTAGGACGGAGAGGAGGTATTAAAATTGCATTTCTATTTAATCAAAACTTTAGAAATCTATGCATATAAAAATATTTTACTCTAATTAAAAACTTCGTTGTACGAAAAAATATTAACTCACGTGGTTTTATATCAGCATTAGAAAATTAATAATTTTGATCTGTACAGAGCTAATTAAACTCATATTGAATTTGGAAAAATGATGCGATTTATAATTGGGAAAGTTACGTACAGGTCCCACAGAAGGCAATTTATTACTCTGAGGTCCCATGAAATGTTAAATCACTGACAGGTCCAAGGGACCTCAGAGTAATATTTTCGTTTTGTAAAATGACATTACTGCCCTCATATTCCAGATTCACATTTGCTCTGTCATTGCGATT
>NW_021632458.1:0-48878 GCF_004799145.2 Neltuma alba | reverse complement strand
TGGCATGATGTATTGAGAAAAAAAGCTGGTTTTGAATTATGAAAAAAGTCATTTCATGGTTAACCAAGGCATCGTGCTAGGACATTTAATTTCTAAAAAAGGAATGAGGTAGATAAAGCCAAGGTAGAGGTGATATCTTCTTTGCCTTACCTTATCAACTTGAAAGAGTTGAGGTCCTTTTTAGGACATGTGGGGTTCTATAGAAGGTTCATCAAGGATTTCAGTAAAATTACTTTACCTCTTTCCAAATTGCTGCAAAAGATGTCGATTCTTAATTTGACCATGCATGTGAGCTTGCTTTTGATGAATTGAGAAATAGGTTAGTTACTTCTCCTATTTTGACCTCTCCTAATTGGGATTTGCCTTTTGAAATTTCTTGTGATGCTTCAAACTTGAGTATAGGGGCAATATTGGGTCAAAGGGAGAATTCTGTTTTGAAAGTAATTGCTTATGCCTCTAAAACTCTAGATGCAGCTCAGAAAAACTATACCACTACTGAGAAGGAATTGTTTGCAATTGTTTTTTGCACTTGATAAGTTTAGACCATATCTAATAAATTCCAAAGTGGTTGTGTTTACAGATCACACAGCAGTGAAATACCTCTTCCACAAACCTCAATCGAAGCCGAAGCTCTTCAGTGGGATGTTATTGCTTCAAGAATTTGACGTGGAAGTGAAAGACAGAGCTGGAAATGCCAACCATGTGGCAGACCACTTGAGTAGGCCACCTTTAGAAACCAAGGGAGTACTCGATTTTGACATTATCTGTGATTCATTTCCTGACCAATCTCTATTTGTATTGTCTGCTTCTCAACTATGGTTTGCTCACTTAGTTAACTATATTGCTACTGGTCTAAACCTCTCAATTGATTACCTTTCAGGCTCAACAAGCTTAAGAACGAAGCTTCCTATTATATTTGGGATCCACCGCACCCATGGAGGTTATGTTCTGACCAAGTGATTATACGGTGCATTCCAGAAGTAGAATCTCGAGCCATTCTAGAGGCTTGCCATGATACCTTGTGTGGAGGGCACTTCAGCGCTAGAAAAACAGCTAGGAAGGTTTTAGATGCAGGATTTTATTGGCCCACCTTATTTAGAGATGCATCACTTTTTGTAAGGCATTTGATAAATGCCAACGGTTTGGGGGGGTTAGTAGAAGGAACAAAATGCCACAGCAACCTATTTTGTTCTATGAGATCTTCGATACTTGGGGGATAGATTTTATGGGCCCCTTTCCACCTTCCCACGGTTACACCTACATTCTCCTAGCTGTAGATTACCTTTCTAGGTGGGTAGAAGCCATCCCCACACGGAAAGATGATACACCTATGGTTTCTAAATTTCTGAAGTCCACCATCTTCAATAGATTTGGGGTACCTAAAGTGCTAATAAGTGATCAGGGAACCCACTTCTACAACAAGTTGCTTAATAACTTGTTGGCAAAATATAGGGTTTTCCACAGAGTGTCCACCCCTTATCATCCTCAAACAAATGGTCTGGCTAAAGTATCAAATCAAGAGATCAATTGCATCTTGGAATGGATTGTCAAGCCCTTCAACAGAGATTGGAGCCTATGACTAGATGATGCACTGTGGGCCTACCACACTACCTATAAAACTACAATTGGTATGTCGCCATATCGGATCATCTATGGTAAGTCCTGCCACATTCTGGTGGAGCTGGAGCATCAATCATATTGGGCAATTAAGTATTGCAATGCCGATTTGGAGGAAGCTGGCCTAAACTGACTCCTTCAAATTCAAGAACTTGAAGAAATATGGTTAGACGCCTACAATAGCTCAGACATCTACAAGTAGAAAACCAAGCTTGTCCATGATGCCAATATCTTGAGAAAGAAGTTTAAGGAGGGTGACAAGGTGTTGAGGTATCAAGGTAGATTCAAATTTAAGAAGGGTAAGCTCAAGATGAGCTGGGATAGACCCTATATTGTGATGAAAGTGCATAACTTCGAGATGATAGAGCTCAAGGAGAAGGCTACAGGCAAAATGTTTCAGTGCAACAGTCATCTCCTCAAGCTCTATGAAGAGCCCACACCGCCTTCTTAAGGCCAGGTCATCCCTTTCCTTTACTTCCACTATTCACATGAATTTACTTGTGCTTAAATTATCTTGCTGTGAATTTTGGAGACTGTGGAAGGGATGTGCTCAGTAGAAGTAGTTTTAAATTTAGTTTGGTCTATGTTTGTTTTCAACAATCTCCCTTGGCTTTGTGTTTCATATGATTATAATTGTGCTTCTATTCTGTCACCACCACACACTTCTTTGCATTCTTGAGTTTACCTACCTTTACGCTTAGCTCTTTTCCTCTCTCTAGAAGGGTGACATATTGTGCTTCAGTCTTGAACTGAATTTCACAACTTCCACCTTCGTTGTTTTGTGTTTTGGTTTTGTGCTTTGGTGTGACTATGTGCCGCAATGTGGACATTGCTTTGAGTGTGTGTGGGGAGGGAGTTCTTAAAAGTGGTTTGTGTTTTGGTTGTTGGGTTGTGCCTTGTCATGGGTAGTTCTTACTAAAATTTGCCAAAATTTTGAAAAAAAAAAAAAAACTTTTGAAAGTTTTCCCCAATCTTCCATCACTTGTTTTTGGAGTTTTGTTTTGAATTGTTAAGAATTGGATGATGGATTGCTGAGTTGGGCTGTTATGGTAGGCATTTTGGTAAGTAATTTTGGTTTAGGAACTTAGAGTTGAAGTTTTTCAGGGTCTAGAGTGTCAGAGCCTCTCTGTGCACTCAAGTCGTGACCTCATTGATCTCAGGTCGCAACCTGGGAGGTTAGTCTGAGTTGGGAGCTCTCTGTGTGTTCAAGTCGTGAGTCAACTATATATGGTCGTGACTTGGGGAAGTGAAACGTCTTACCTTTAACCCCTTAGAGCATGCATTTGTTAGCGTTATGGTTCAAGCAATCATCACACAAGCTCGTGGATTTCAAATTTCAACATAATTAGCCGGGTTACTATTTACTGTTTAATTTTCAGATTACAGGCCCAATTTCAAAAATTCATAACTAACCATAAAATTATATTGAAGTGTTCTAAAATTATTCAGAAAGCTATTTCAATGCTCTTTAAGGAAAAATATCCAATTGGACTTATCTTTTCCTAATTCGTACAGTTTAATCAATAAATATTACTGTTCATTTAATAAAATTTGGAACTTCCAAATTCTATGTCTGAACTTTGGAAATTCATATCTCCTTGTATACACATACAATTGAGGTGATATATCTCTCATTTTAAAACTTGAGATGTGTACTATGAGTCTACCAATCTTGTGGCTTAGCTCATTTGTTTGATAGGCCAAACTGGAGCTACAAACTCACTGCTCCGGACCTATGTTTATCCCTTAACATCTCTTTACTTTAATTCTTTTTATTTCTTTGGCGTACATAACATGGGCTTACTCTTTCTCGTTCATGCTCATACATTTCTATACATTCCATAATCATTATAATTAAATACATGGCATCATAAGCATTCATAACATAAATTACATAATAGGAGAATTACACATTGAATAATAATATCATTCATTAACATCAACAATTCTCCACTTTCTTCTCCTTGCTTCTCATGCCATTATTGCCCATCATTGATTGACCTAAATGGTTGGTTAGGGAGGGGTGAGATTCGAGGGAATCTCAGTAGTAAACAATACCATATTAATCATGCTAGATGGATGCTAATGCACTACACACAACTTGTTTATTCTCTTGTTAATTAGTGACATATTAGCATGCTCAAAGCTAACTTCTTGATGCATGGCCATGGAGACATAATCTACCCATCATGAATAGAAATTACAGAAGCTAAAACATGTCACAATAACATTCAATAACATGTACACGGCAACACACAAGCATACAACATCAAGCAATGATAATAGGTAAGTTCACTACCTTGCACCTCAAGCTTTCCTCTTACTTTTCCTTTGACTCCCTTGACTTTCCAACCATGTGGGCATTCAGTTAACATCACCAAATATCCTCTTAGATGTTCCAAGGTCCTAAACAGTCATAGTAATCATAC
Organism: Neltuma alba; assembly: GCF_004799145.2. Classification (NCBI taxonomy): domain Eukaryota; kingdom Viridiplantae; phylum Streptophyta; class Magnoliopsida; order Fabales; family Fabaceae; genus Neltuma; species Neltuma alba. Next base: position 44,832 of record NW_021632458.1, on the reverse strand, counting down.
AATCCATTAGAACCACTAGATTCATAAAGTTCAAGACTAGCTCTCTTGAACCTCAACCCTTTCTCTTGTTTTTAGGATTTTCTTTTTAGCTTTTCTAACATAAATCTCATCCTTTCCCAGCTTTAAGATCCATTTCTTATCAATTAGGACCACTTTAGATGGCCTTAGATTTAAGAAGTTCAAATCTGAAAATTTTGCTTCGTGGGTACTGTTCACGCAGAAATTCCAGAATTTTTGCTTAACTTTGAAAATTCATAATTAATTCTAGAAAAATAAAAAATGAGTGGTTCCAAGTCTCACTGAAATATACTTAAGTTAAATTTACATGAAAAATAATTTTAGGAACCACTTCTATTCGTAGAAGTACCTAAATTGTACGGAACTTGACACTCTTCTAAAGGTTAAACACTGTTTCCAGATTTCAAACTCTAACTTGGAAAAATCACCATAAATCGTACACATATCCAAATGAAGTGTTCTACCCATGGATTTAAAGCTTACAGAGTGTACTTTAAGCATACCACATTACAGAATCAGATGCAAAGAGTAAATGATTCGAAATAGGCATCAAGTCAGATGCTATAACCATCACCTACCTTGATCTTGAAGCTTGAATCTTGTTCCTTCTTCTTGACCTTCACACCCACGTTTTTCTCTCTAAATTTTGGCAAAATTTTCTCTCTAAAAATGGCTGCCAAAATGCTCTTCCAAGGTGGGGTATTTATAGCCAAAACTTTGGCTTGAATGGACCAAAATACCCTTGGTGGCTAATAGAAAGGGTAAGGGCAATTTTAGAACTTCAAGTTGACTTTTACATCATCATTGCATCATCCTTACCTCATCCTTCTAGAAGATACCAAGTGTCACAAATGTGGTGGAGGAGAGGGGAGATTAGATCCTAGTCATTGGATCAAAACTTGTTCCCTAAGTTTCCTCTTATTTTACTTGGCCCACGTTTCTCTGACTTTCTTTATGGCCTTCTGGAACTCAGAAAATTCTTCTATCTACTCCATAAATTTCCTTTAATTCTAGAGAGTATCTATGAATTTTCTTAGGCCACAACACTCCCTTTAAGCCTTACATAAAAATTTATTTACTAAAATACCCTTTTATTGCCATAACCGGCTTTTTATTTATTAAAGCCACTCCATTGGCCTTTTGGTTGCGGGACAAATTTTATAAATTAGTACAATCTTTCAACCATTTAATCTCATTTTTGTATATATTTTTGAGGTCTTTTGCTATTTCAAATAATTACCTCAAACGGTATACTTTTTACCAGCCATAACCTCAAAAATTCAATTTAAGTTGCCTCAGGGGTATTTTCGTCATTTCTCTTCACAAAAGAGTCTTAGAATATTATTTCCCATTTTTTTTGAGATTTTCTTGGAATTCTCTGTATACTTTTCTATATTTACCCCTGTTGGTCATAACTTTCTGAATTTACGCTTTAGTCCCTGTTTAGACTTAACTTTATACAATCCTCTCTTTGAGGTTTCTAACTTAACCCTTGGCTTGTATTTAGCCTCTTTTCTCTTTCTGGGCCCTCGAGACTTTACTGGAACCTCTAACTTTGATTACATATTAGCCCTTTAAGACTTTCACTTTGCAGTTTAGTCCCTGAAACTGCTTTAATTTCCTTTCTTGTCTTTGGAACCTCTGCTAATAGAGGTCTAGTAGCCTATCCAATTTAGGCTATTCTTGGTACTTCTAGGCCTAAAAGTTGGGATGTTACAGGAAGACAATGGGTAAAGGCTCTCTGTGAGTTGAGGTCGTGACTTCGGTTGTTTTAGGTCGTGACTTAGAGCCTTTTCTAAAACCCTAAAAGCCCTTTACTCTGGTTAAGTCATGACCTGACATGAAAAGTCAGCATTTTTCTTTGAGTTCACCTCTTTACCCCCACTTATTTCTATCCTCGTTACCATTTTGCCCTTGAACCTACCCTGAATTCAAGTTCCATTCATTCCAAACTTAAAAACCTTAGGCCTTCTTTTGTAAAACCACCTAATCCCTCCTTTCAGTTCATTTCCCACATTCCGCCTCCCCATGTTAAACTCTTTCCCCATAGCTCCTGCTTTCCTGAAGTCGGAACTCCCCATCTTGGATTCTTCAATAGTCACAGCCTTTCAAATTCCCTCCAAAGTCGCAACCACTCAGCCCTTTGCAAACGTGTGCTCCTTCCCTAACCGTTCAGTTGCTCTATTCTTCCTTTTCTACAACTTCTAAGTGCCTCCACCGTGTAATCTACCTCCTACAGTTTGTGAACAATCCTATATCCATCTTGCATTCAGTCCTTTTATCCTTCCACTCTCTTCGTTTAATCTTCCCTTTTTGTTTTTTGTTTTTCTTTTCTTTCTGGTTTAGTTTTCTGTAATTTTGTGGGTAGATAGTGTTGTTTTTGTTAGGGCTTTGATTTTGGTTGAGTGGAGTATTGCTGGACGTTGAAAATATTATTTAACTGATTTTTGGACTGCTTGGGACTATATTTTCTGAAAAAGATTTGGTTTTGAGCAAATTGGTTTATGGCGTCTTCTGAACTTTCTGGGTTCAGGTCGCAACCTCGAACCTTTTTGAATTCAAAATTCTCTCTGTCTGTTCAAGTCGCGACCTCACTATTCTCAAGTCACGACCTGAGCTCACAGAGGAGGTTTTAAACCCCTGATTTACCTCTGCTGTTTCAAAACTACAATTTCTTATTGGATCTTGACTTTACACATTAAGGGTTAGCAAGAAATGGATTTTGGGGCAATTGAAAATTATGAATACTTGGGTTTTCTCATGATATCCCTAATGGTTTTAAAATGCAAATGTCCCAGTTCAAAATCTTTAACTGTTTTGCTTAAGTGAGTTTGGCAATGGGTAAATGTAGGCCTAGTATGGGGGAGTGCTTGGTTTCTAGGCTTAGTGTAGTTTTTAGTTTCTTTTCCTAGGTTTGTTTGTTTTGTGTGTTTACTTTGGTTGCTTCTTGGTTATTTGCTTTGTGTCCAAATGCCTCATACCAAAAACTTTGAGTCTTCAGGCTCGAAAAAGAAGCTTCACCCTCATGAAGAGACTAGACTTCCAAGGAAGAAAGCTGTGGAATTGTTTGCCAACAGGGGGTAGTTCAAGAGTGATATTTTCCACAAACGCAACAGTACCATTTTTATGAGCTCGCCAAACAAAAGGGCCTTGAGGAACTTATAAAGAAGAGGAACAAGGCCAATTTGACATTGGTGAGAGAATTCTACACTTGCCCTACTATGGACGGACATAGGGGGATCACTTTTAAAGGTAGTGAATGTTTCTTAACTCAGGAGGTTGTTAAGAAGTTCTACAAGTTGCTCGATATCCCTGTCTGTGAGTACTAGCAATGGAAGATTAGACTTATTGAAGTTCCATGGGTAGAGGTCTTCCATACCATCGGGACAGGGGAAGCTGGGTAGACCATAAAGGAAAGTGGGCGGAAAGTTTTCGAACCCAAGCACATGAATGATGAAGCCAGGATTTGGCTGAACTTCATGGTTTATAATGTGATGCTATTGGCCCACATTTTTTATGTTTCTGAAGAGGGTGCACTTCTCCTACATCTCCTGATGACCATACAGCTGGTTGACATTCCTATTATTGCCCTGGACTAGAATGATCGCTGTATCAATAATGTCTGAACTCTTATGGTATTTCCGCACTTGATTATTGATCTTTGTGTAGCACATGAGATACCAACACGCCTCTCTGATTCTCTCTTGGACCCTCTCACGACCAGATGCTATGTCACCTCTAAATCCAACAGAGAAAGAAAGAGAGGAAAAAGGGTGTTGGGGGAAGAACCAGAAGAAGAGGCAGCTAAGGGTGGCTCTAGTTTCAACCTTGCCTCTTTAAATGATTAGATTACTGAACTCATTCAGCAAGTGACAAACCTAACTAAGGAGTTCGATGCACACAAAGCTATCTCTATGTCTCATAAGTTCAGAAGGCAGCGGTTTATGGATCCTCTGATGTTGGAGATGGCCAGGGCCCTTAAGGTCAACTTCCCATGAGAGTATGAACAGGCTTTCTGGGAGAACACCAATCCTGCCACCAGATTTTTTAGTGAGGGTTCAGGGTAATCTTCTGGTGTTGCTGCTATTACTCCTACTGATGCTGAAATAGGAGAAGCTAATGTCCAAGCAGGAGAAGATGTCGGGGCTGAAGAAGAAAGAAGAGTGGAGGACGATTAAAACCTTTGCTGCTGGAAGCTTTTTGCGTTTTGCTTTGTTTTTGTGTTTTTCTTTTCTTTTTTTGTTTTGTTTATTGCTCTGTCTTGTAATCCCAGTACTCAAAAGCTACATTTCCTTTGTATGTTAACTTTTCTGCAATGAATGGTTGGTTTACTTTGTTCTTTTGTGGGTGCTACAATTCTTTTTCCCTTTTCTGTTGACAGTGAGGACACTGTCAAGTCTAAGTGTGGGGGAGGAATTCATTTACTTTGTTGCATCTTTCTATGGTTGTTTCAAAATTTTTGGCAAAAATTTTTTCAAAAATCCAATCTTTCATCATCATTATTTGGCTTTGAATTGATTGTAGATGGTGAATTGTTGTGAATTGGATCATCTGATGCTTCCTAAAAGGGTTTTTACTTGTTAATTGTGGCCACAGTTTGAAATTTTTTTGCATTGGTAGTTTCTGTGACTTCAGGTCACGACCTCACTGCTTCAGGTCGCGACTTGAAGAGTGACTTTGGCTAGGGAGGGCTCTCTATGATTTTGTGTCGCGACTTCATATGATCTCAAGTCAGACCTCATTCCCCTTTCCTGACTTGGTGCCTCTGTGTATCCAGGTCGCGACTTGGACCCTTTTGCTACGCACTGTTACCTTCTCTCTGCTTTTTGGCATTACTGTATAAGAGGTACCTTTTTAAGCTACCTTTGTATCTTTTTCAAGCAAACCTTTGCCCTTTTCATATACCCTCATTACATCAAACAGTTTTTCTTCAAAACCGTGCCATCCTTGGACTTTTAAGCATACTAGATTTTGAAAATGATTTTTTTTTTGAAGACTTTATAGTCACTTTTGGGATTCAAGTATGTTCTTAAGTGATTATCTTGATCTTTTTAATCCTCATATCATGGGTTGCTTTTGTGATAAGTGTCTTAATGCCTTGTGATTAGTGCATATTGATTGAACTTCTTTTATGAGCAATTGAGATGTGAAACCCTTGTTGGAAGGATATTCTTGAGCCTTGATTCCTATATTGAATGATTATTCATGTGGTTTACATTCTCTAAAACTTGTTTTGGCTCTTGGTCAAAATTACATGTGCATTTATGATTTTGAATATGATAGAGGTATTCTTTTCTACACCTTTCTACCCAAACACAACCCACAACCATTTATCCGTTGCTTGACCATTTTTTGAGCCCGCACTTCCTTCATTTTGTCTACCATTTTGAGTGTTTTGAACAACGATGTTAATTGAGTTGAATCCGTCTCGACAATTACAATTTCCTGATCTTCATCAGTCTTAATTGGGAATTTTACTTTTATTTCAATTTGAAAAACAAAAAAACAAAAAAAAGCACAAGAGTAAAGAAATACTCCTTATATATACATAGGCTATCACAGCAAAATGAAGTTGAATAAAGTATTCCCTTGGTGATAGAAGGTTGGGATCTGAACTTCCTTGACTAAAAATCGATGTTATTTAACTCACATTTCTTTAATTCTTGACACTCGATTTCACCATTTTCTATTCCATTTAGCCTTTCTATCACTATAACCCCAAAAGTCGTCTTGATTCTTTACATGGATACTGAATAGTAGTGGAGATTTTAGGGTCATTACAAGCTTATGGTAGAATGTTTGCTACTTGGATAGTTGAGAGAAAAGAACCCCAATGAGGAGAGATGAGCGATTCAAACGCTTATACCTTGAGAGCAAATCTCTGTTGTTCATGCATTTTGAGTCAATTCCACATTGTATCTGATTACTTGGCATTGTTCATCTTATCATTCTTGTGTTCCTAAAAAGAGGTTGATCGATTAGCTCTTGAGATCACTTTTGAACATGCTAGTCTCTCTAATTGTAGCTATACTTTCTTTAGAATGATTCAAGTCTTTGTCCAGGAGTACAAAGGTTCAAGTATGGGGGAGTGATAGAACCCAATCTTTATATGGTTTTCTCAAGTGTTTTCTAATGTTTTGCAATAATTTTACCCTTATTATGCGTGCATTTATATTCATTTGATTACATTGAGTCATGCATTGCATTTTGCTGTTTAGGGGGTAAAAAGGGTCATTTTTCTCTTCTAAATTTTAATTGCCTTTATCTGTAATCAGTTGGTCTTTACAAAACTCTTTGTTGTGATTTTCAGGCAATTAGAGAAGGACCCAAGAATCATGATGGAGCATAGATGGAGCCAAAATGTTACAAGGACTAAAACATAAGAGTTGGGAGTGTTCTGCCTTCCTAGGTTGCGACATGGACTACTTAGGTCGTGACCTGGATGCCTCTAAGTAAAGTTATGAGTTTTGGACCCAAGTCATGACGAGAGCTCTCTGTCTTCCCAGGTCACAACATAGAACCTATCAGATCACGACTTGACCACCCTGAGTCGCGACCTTACATTCCTGAGGTCACGACTTGAGTGTGTTAAGTGAAGCTGTGCATTTTAGAATAGGTTTCTGAGCTTCTATACCGAAGGTGGTAGCCACCACAAAAAGACACTCTTCCATTCTACATATTTGCATAAGGTTGAGCCACCATCATTTCCTCTCAAGTCTCCATTGATCCTACCCCAAAACTTCTATTTTTCTTCATCTCTTCATCATTTTCTGAGATTTTGGACCAATCAAACCATTCCAATACCCTTCTTATCCATTTTTCTAACTTCATTTTTAGCTTCAACCATGGCTATTCATTCCTGAAGCGATTGTGATTGGTTTGAAAGCATGAGAGGCTAAACCCCTTAGCCTCTTAGTGATGGAGAACGAAGCTTGAGCTCAGTGATCTAATTGGGGAGTTTTCTTTCTATAGTCTAAACCTTTGTTTAATGTTGTGTTGAATATTTCTAGATTTAGGAACTTTCTGTACTTGTATCAAGCTTGGTTGATGATTGTAAATCTAGTGTTTAGACTATTCTGTTGTATTTGGGTTGGATGATGTTAATGTTGATTAATCTATATAATATTTCAGTTTGAATCCTTGTGTTCAGTTTGATTTTCAGTCATTATTGTGATCAATCTGCATGCTTGGTATTCTGCGTTTGTCGATTAACATTTAGAGGACATTTGCATCATTCATTCATCTACACTCTAAGTGGTTTTCGGCAGTGTCCTAAGAGGTGTTAATTAACTTTGATTAAAGTGAGTTTTCATTAATTAAGAAATTGGACCCAAGTGATTATTTAGGGTTTTCTACAGACTTAGAGGTTTTCCAAACTCCAAATCATTCTAAAGAGCAGTGATAGCTGAGTTTTCATCATCAAGAGACTGTTTAACCATAATTCCCTTTTAATCCAAAACATTTCTTCATTCATTTAAAATACCAAAAAAAAAAAACAGTTAACTTTCTGCACTTTACATTTGTTGCACCACTTTTAAAACAACTAAAACCCCCCTTTTTACAATGTTTTTGAAAACCAAGTTAGACTAGGATTTCCAATAACAAGCTCCTCAAGAAGAATGATTGGTTGCATCCTATACTGCATTTTATCTGGTGCAACTCTCTTTCTTGACCATCCGAAAGGTGACAGTCCAGCACATCGATCACCCAATCTATCTTGATTTCCTCCATCAGGTCTAGTTGTTATACACATCCGTCAGCAAGGAGGGACAAACCTTAGGTATTGATGTTTGGGGCGGTGTATTGTTAGCTTCCCTTCTAGACACCTGGATCTAGCAGGATGCCATATTAATCATAGACGGATGTACCTTTGAGCAGCTGATAGATTTTTAAGAAAACTTTGTTACTTCTACTTTTCCTTTTCCTAGCTAGTTTTAGATAGTTGTATTACCTAGATAACTCTTGACATGATTGGTTGTGACTGGTTGAACTATGCTGCTGTTTTGTATGTATATAAAGGTTATATATAAAAGTTAAAGGTCATATCACAATGTTGTTCCATTTGTAGTTAAGAAGAAACAACAAGTATGGTGAGAACAAGATGTAATGCACAGGCAATGGAAGAACAAAATAGGCCTCTGTTGATCCAATTCAAATAATAATGAACCAATTAGAGGAACAATAGAAAATGATGCAAGAGTTACGAGCAACCCAAGCTTGTCAAGAACAAGAAAGGGATGCTGTAATAGCAGTAGTTGTAACAGTAGCAATAGCACAGTTACAACAACCTAGGCAAGGATCAGTTGGGATAGGCTGTAACATCCAGACTTTTAGGCCTAGAAGTTCCAGAAATAGCCTAAATTAAATAGGTTACCAGACCCCTGTGAGCAGAAGTCCCAAAGATGAAAAAGAAAGTTAAAGTAGTTTCAGGGACTACACTGCAAAGTAAAAGTTTTCAGGGGCTTGGGTATAATTAAGGTTAGAGGCTCCAGTAAAGTCTCGAAGGACCAAAAAGAGAAAAGAGGCTAGATACAAGCCAAAGGTTAAGCTAGAAGCCTCAAAGAGAGGATTATATGAAGCTAAGTCCAAGAAGGGACTAAATTGTAAATTCAGAAAGTTATGACCAACAGGGGTAAAAATGGAAGAGTGTACAGAAAATTCCAAGAAAATCCCAAAAAATGGGATTATAATATTCTAAGACTCTTCTATGAAGAGAAAAGATGAAAATACCCCTGAGGCAGTTTAAATGGAATTTATGAGGCTGTGACTGGTAAAAAGTATACCGTTTGAGGTAATTATTTGAAATAGCAAGAGACCTCAAAAGTGTATACAAAAATGAGGTTAAATGGTTGAAAGGTTGTACTAATTTATAAAATTAGTTCTGCAACCAAAAGGCCAGTGGAGTGGCTTTAATAAATTAAAGAGCCGGTTTTGCCGATAAAAGGGCATTTTGGTAAATGAATTTTTATGCAAGGTTTAAAGGAAGTGTTATGGCCTAAGAAAATTTATAGATATTCTCTAAAATTAAAGGGAATTTATAAAGCAGATAGAACAATTTTTTGAGCTCCGAAAGGCCATAAAGAAAGCCGGAGAAACGTGGGCCAAGTAAATTCGGAGGAAGCTTATGAAACAAGTTTGATCCAACGGCTAGGATCTAATCTCCCATCTCCTCCACCACTTTCATGACACTTGGCATCTTCTAGAAGGTTGAGGTAAGCATGATGTAATAAGATGATGCAATGATGATGTAAAAGTCAACTTGAAGTTCCAAAATCACCCTTATCCTTTCTATTAGCCACCAAGGGCATTTTGGTCCATTCAAGCCAAGTTTTTTGGCTATAAATAGAGCCTCTTCCCCTTCATATTTTCAGCCAACATGAGTTTCAGAGGAGAAACTCTGCCAAAATTTAGAGAGAAAAACGTAGGGGTGAAGGCCAAGAAGAAGGAACAAAGTTCAAGCTTCAAGATCAAGGTATGTAGTGGCTATAGCATCTGATTTCATACCTATTTCGAATTAGTTACAGTACGTATCTGATTCTGAAATTTTTCATGCTTAAAGTACACTCTGTGAGATTTAAATCCATGGGTAGAACACTTCATTTGGATATGCGTACGATTTATGGTGATTTTTCAAAGTTAGGGTTTGAAATCTGGAAACAGTGTTGAACTTTTGGAAGATTGTCGAGTTCCGTACAATTCTGGTACTGTTCTGAGTAGAATTGGTTCCTAAAACTATTTTTGCTTTAACTTTAACTTAATTAGATTTCAGTGAGACTTGGAAGCACTCGATTTGGATTTTCTAGATTTAATTATGAATTTTCAAAGTTGAGCAAAAATCTGGAGATTCTGCGTGAACAGTACCCGCGAACCAAAATTTCCAGATTTGATATTCTTGAATCTAAAGCCATCTAAAGTGGTCCTAATTGATAGGAAATAGATCATAAGGATGTAAAATGATAAGATTTATATTAGAAAAGTTAGAAAGAAAACCCTAAGACTAAGAGAAAGGGGTTGAGGTTCAAGAAAGCTAGTCTTGAACTTTATGTAATCTAATGGTCCTAATGGATTGTGTCATCATTATGGTTATGTTTAGGACCTTTGAAACATCCAAGAGGATGTTTAGTGATGTTGACCGAATGCCCACATGGTTGGAAAGTTAAGGGAGTCAAAGGAAAAGTAAGAGGAAAGCTTGAGGTGCAAGGTAGTGAACTTACCCTTTATGTGCTTGACATGGTATGCTTATGTGTTGGTTTGTATTTGTTGTTTGAATGATGTTGTGACATGATGATTGTTGCTGGAAATGCTGTTTTTAATATGTTTCCATGGCCATGCATTTTTATACCAAGCATAAAGCATGATGGCATGTCACTAGTTAACTTAAATTTATGAAAAACTACATACCATACACTAGCATCCATCTTGTGCATGTATGTGGTAATGTTTGCTACTGAGATTCCCCCGAATCTCACCCCCTCCCTAACCAACCATTTAGGTCAATCAATGGTGGGCACTAATGGCATGAGAAGCAAGGAGAAGAAGTGGAGAGTTATTGATGCTAATGATTGATATTATTATTCAATGTATAATTCTCCTATGTTATGACTTATGTTGTGAATGCCACGTATTTAATTATAAAGCTTATGGTGTGTATAGGAATGTATGAGTATAAATGGGAAAAAGTAAGCCCATGTTAGGTATGCCAAAGAAATAAAAAGAATTAAAGTAAAGAGATATTAAGGGATAAAACGTAGGTCCTGAAGCAGTTAATTTCAAGCTTCAGTTCGACCTATCATATGAATGAGTTAAGCTACGGAATTTGGTACACCTATAGTGCACATCCCAAGCTTTAAAATGAGTGGTAAATCACATCATTTGGATGTGTATACAATGAGATATGAATTTTCGAAGTTAAGGCGCAGAATCTGGAAAGTCCAGATTTTACCAAATGAATAGTAATTTTAATCCAATAAACTGTACGTTTTCAGTGAGGATGAGTTCAGTTGAGTATTTTTCCCTTAAAGAGCATTGAAAGAGCTTTCCGTAGAATTTTGGAACACCTCCATACGATTTTTTTAGAATTAGTTATGATTTTTCAAAGTTGGACCTATAATCTGAAAACTAGATAGTGAACAGTAATTTTTCGAAAATTAACGTCCAAATTGAAATTTTCAAGTTTAAGACCATCCAAAGTGGTCTTGAATGGTTCTAAATGAATGCTAAGGTACTATATAAGTAAGGTGTGACATAGGCCAATCATTCCAACCCCAACCAGTCCAACCCCAGGAACCAGTAGTAGAGCAAGCAAGGTCTGCAAAGGAACCAGATAATTTGCAGTAGTGGATTATGCACTTTTACAAGCATAATCCACCAGCATTTGAAGGCATACAAGATGTGCAGGTAGCTAATGACTGGATTGCTCCGCTAGAGAAAATCTTTAGAGTTATGGATTGCTCATCCAAAACCAAAGCACAAATGGCAATCTATAAGCCAGAGGGAGAAGTAAACAGATGGTGGAAGAACACGAAGATAGTCCTCCAAGCTAATGAGACTCTAATTTCTTGGGAATTATTCAAAGACCAGTTCTTCCAAAAGTATTTTTCAAGATCAGTCTGAGATGAGAAAGAAGCTGAATTCCTCATCGCAAAGTAAACAGAGAATGAATCCTTTGATGAATATGTAATATCCTAAATTTTATTTCAGGATTTATGCAAAAAAAATAATAAAATAATATTTTATTATTATAAAATAATAATACTTTATAAAAAAAATAGAATGTAAAAACAAACAAACAAACACACACACTTTTTCTGCCGAATTCGGTGGAAAAGGGACAACATTCATTAAGAAGGAAGAATTTTTTTGGGGGGGGGGATTTTATACAAGAAGAAAAATTAGAGATGGGTGGTTGGAAGATGGAGAATAAAAGAAAGAGTGGGAGGTAGAGGATGAGGGTGTGAGAAGTGAAAGAGGGAAAGAGTGCAGGAGAGAGCAAAGGGCAGATCAACGATCATTGTGAAGGAGAATGCAAGCTTTGAGGATAATTTAGGTACACAAGTATACTTATTTTTATCAAACTTTATTCATGAATATTTTCTATACATTTTAAGCTTTCTAGTGACAGTATGATTAGAGAAAATTTTGAGATTTAGGTAGGAAGTAAGCATTTAGTTTTAATAATAGATGACCATAGGAATTTAGAAGTAAATGAGTAGTTAATTTTAATCAGTTTAGATTTACCTATTTGTTGATTTTTAGTATTTAAATTATTTTGTTTAGTTAAAAAATATGTTATATATGATATATATAAAATATTTTTACCAATTAAAATTATGTTAAATAATTTATTTGAGTTATTTGACATATTATCGAGATTTTAATCGGTTCAGTTTTATTTATTGGGTGACTGCAAGTTTTAAAATAATTATTTTTGCTAAAAAGTTTACTATTTGTTGGAAAAATGTGATAGTTATACCATTAAAATTTTGATTAGATTATTTATTTATAAATATTTGAGGTAGTATTGAATTTTTGATGGTTTGGTTTTGGGGTTTAAACTTTAAATGGGATTTTTTTAGAATTTAAAATATAATAATTTCATATTTTGAAAATTTAAGAAAATTTTTTTTATTAAAGTAAATAATTCGAAGGATGTAAATAAATAATTTGACTTGTTAGAAAATTATAAGTTGGTTCTAAAATACTTAATTTTGGGTTATAAGAGTTGATGAAATTTAGAATAAAAATTAAATTAAATTAAATTGAAATAGAAATTTAACTAATATATATAAGCTTAATTAATTAATTAATTAGCTTATATTAATATATGGTTATATTAATTGTGTAAATTAATTATTGGTTGAGCACGGAATTGGCCTTATGATAATCCTTTTTATTGTTTTAGTGAGAGGTAACTACTTTCCACTTGTTATATGTGCTAATATGTTGTTTGTGAGCATTTTACTATTTTGGAATAATGATGTGCTATTTAGAACTCGAGTAGATATGTTATACCTTATCAGCTATGAAAATTGTTTTGTGGGATTTCTGAAATTGTGATTAAGAAGTTTGAAAAAATATATGATTTATATCTTATGGATTATATTGAGAAAAGATTGAGATATTTCTCGCTATATTGTGAATGACCGGTTGTTATGTCACATGGTAAGACTACCATTGGCGCATATTGGTTAGCTTCCTTTGTCCCCTATAGTGAGGAACATGCCTTTGTGGCTTCTTATTCGTCCCCCAAAGTGAGGGATAAGCCTATATGTCTAATTGATCCCCCATAGTGAGGGATAGACTTATATGGCTTGTGGGTTAGTCCCATAATGAGGGTTTGGATAATTAAAATTATCTTAGTATACATGTTTTATACCTCTATATTTCTTAAGTTAATAACTATTCCACTTGACACCTCACAAGCACATGTTAGTATGTATGATGAGTTGGAAAGTTGGTTACTAGGGCTTTTGTCTCACCCTATGGTTTCTACTATCTTTAGGTGATAATTCAGGTGGTGGTCCATCAAGGAAGGCCTCGGAGGCATAGTGTGCTGTTATAGCTTGTTTAGGCTCCCTTCTTTTCTTTTATATGCTAATTTATTATATATTGCCATATAGGGTTCATCTACTCTGTTACTGTAAACTAATACTTTTGATTACTTATATTTGATTAGAGGGCCGTTAGAAGGCCAGAGACCTCTAAGACTCTGCATGTGACACTCTTTTAAAAGTATTGACTTTTAATTAATGGACTCTATAGTTTTATTTTAAAATGATTTATCAATTCATATGTTTGATAGTATGAGTTTTGTATAGGCTAATGATTTAATGGTATTTTTGGACTTCGAAAGTCTAAGATCTAAGTTAATGCTTGAGATTACTCGTGATATAAGTCTATTTCTTTTAACTATGATAGTGGTTTTAAAATTTTAAGGTTTCTTCTTTTTTATCATGGTTAATCTTTCAAATAAATTATTTGATTTAATCTAATTGGGTTTTTGGAAGAATCGTCATCATAGAATTCCTGGCGAGATACATTAAGTGATCTCGATACTCCATCTACCTGCAACACATGAATGACAAATGGTGGTTCAACAAAGCGATGGAAGCCTGCCAAATCACCGAGAGTAGTCAAAACCACTATCGCCATACCAAGGCAATCCCAAGGGCTAATAAACCTTAGGCAAGGACGATGATTGAGGGAACTTCCTATAGCAATAAGAAGAAGAGAAAATTTAATTTTAGCAAAAAGCCCAAGAAGGGTATGCATCAAGTAGTGTCAAACAGTTTTAGGTTGGTTAAGATTTACTTGTGGCAGAAATCACGAAGACAGGCCATGCACAGTAGGCTAGAACTTGTGCTATCATTATGGAAAACCCATACATTTTGTGAGGGATTATCCATAAGGTGTCAACAATTCCCCGCCGCAGACTCAAGGCCGAGTGTCTGCCTAATGCAGGAGGAGGCTCATAAGTCACCTAAGATGATCCAAGATATAATCAGTATAAATAATTGCATGGTGTGTGCAATGTTTGATTCGGACGCAAGCTATTCGTTTATATCGTATGATTATGCTTGGCGATTGGGCCTTATTGTTGATACATTAACGTATGATTTGTGTGTTTTCACTCCCACTAGCATTAGAGTAGTAACCTCTAGTGTGTGTTTGAATTGTATTGTTCAGTATGCACATTATGTATTGTTCACTATGCACATTATGTATGTTGTTCCATGATACTGATTTGATAATTCGCTTGAATTGGTTGTCATCTAATAGTGTTCCCCTTGACTACAAAAATAAAACTTTAATCCTTCCTCCCAAGGAAATTGTCCATTGATACAATTAGAAGTTAAAAATTTCAGGAAACCCTATTCTCTTCCAATAAAAAAATTCAGAATTCAATTAAGGAATAACAAATATGAAAATAAGAGCCTCCATTCGTAAAATTTGTGAAAAATGTTGACTGATTCGTAGACGCGGCCTAGAGGTGAGATTGAATTTATTAGGGAGGCCTAGGCAGAGAAATATTTGAGGCAAAGTTGCCAAGATACATGGTATTTTTCTCAGTATAGGAAGAGATAGAAGAAGGAATATAGGAAATACCAGTGGTGAGGGAATTTTTGAAGGTATTTCCAAAAGAGATCTGTGGACTTTTATCAGAAAAGGAAGTACAAGTTGTGATTGATTTGATGCTCAGGACAAAACCAATTTTGAAGGCTTCTTATTGAATGGGTCCTAATAAAATGGTAAAGTTAAAAAAGTAGATAGAGGAACTATTAGATAAAGGCTTTATTAGGCCTAGTGTATCTCGATGGGGTGCTCCCGTGTTATTTGTTAAAAAGAAAGATGGGAGTTTGAGATTATGCATTGATTATCAGGAATTGAATAAGGTAACTATTAAGAACAAATATCCACTTCCCCTAATTGTTGATTTATTAGATCAATTAGTTGGTGTGACTATATTTTCTAAGATTGACTCAAGATCGAGTTACCACCAGCTAAGGATTAACGGGGAAGGTATCTTAAAGACTGCATTCAAAACCTACCAAAAGGGGCTCTCCCATCTTAAGCTATTTCTTACACTTCTAAGCCCAAATTTGGGATGTTACAGGTGGTAGTGAGAATGGCGTTCTCCTAAGAAAACTTAGGCACACTAAGTAATAAACCTTTAGCAACTTCAAGTAAATATATGTTTTCTCAATTCAGTCATACCATTTCATTATAGAGGCAAGAGCTATTATGAATGATGCCGTGTGATTTCAAAAATGTGCTAAGTGATTGATTAAAGTACTTGATGCCATTATCAATATAGAGAACTATGGTGGTGTCAAACTGATTTTCAATAAGATGGAAAAATTCAATAAATACAAGGGAGACATCAGATTTGTCCTTTAATAACTAAACCCAACACATGAACGCATAATCATCAATAAACATAACAAACTACTTTGTGCATGAATGATTAGGGATATGGGATGGACCCTAAACATCACTGTGAATAATGGAAAATAGGCAAGAAGATTTATAAAGTGCTAGAGAACAAGTTGTATAGTGATGTTTAGCAAATTCTTAGGGAATCATAGTTGAAAATAGAATCTTTGTTAAAACTCAACTGAGGAAACAAATATTTTTATATATGAAAAACTAGGATGATACATCCTTTTATGCCACAATAAAATATCATTATTTTTAAAGGTAAAGACAAGACTATTAAGTTGCAAATACAAAGCACTCATAGTAGAAACTTCTAGGTAATAGAGCCCTCCATACTCTTTAACTATGCCAATCATCCTCCCTAATGAGGTCTCTTGAAAAATACAGTGAGTAGAAAAAAGTAAACGACACAATTGGCCTATTTAGTCAACTTGTTGATAGAAATTAGGTTACAAGCTAAGTGTAGGACAAGTAAAACTAATTCAAGTTTTAGAGAGTCAAAGATATGAGCAATGCCCTTTCTAGCAATAGTAGATAAGGTGCCTTTAGTAGCATGTATTTTCTCATTGCTAGCACAAGGTAAATATGAAACAAACATATGATCCTCAAAAGTCATGCAATTCGATACCCCTATATCAACAATTCACTTGGACAGAAGGAATGGTGTGTGAAGGACAACCAAGGACTTATCTATATGTGCAATAAAAGTATAGGCAATAGTGGTCTATTACAAAGACTAAAGTCCCTTAAGCATACCAAGTAGTTGATTCAATTAATCTTCAGATAAGAGGGGAGGAGATTCAATAGATGTCAAAGAAGTATTTTGAGACACTTAAGAACCACAAGACTTCCTCTTGCAAGATTTCTAATAGGCAGACTTACTATGAAGATTCCAACAATGATCATTGTAACATCCTAATTTTTAGGGCTTAAAGGTTTGATTATAATATAGAGTATAAGAAGGATATATTAAAATTGATGAGAAAGATTATATGTTGCAAATTAATTTTTATACATTAGTGTGTTATATAAAAAATATAAACCGATATAAAATAAATTATCCTTTTAAAATAAATAATTTGTGTTTGTTATATTGTATTATTATTACTACCCTAGTTTTGTTGTACTTATTAGGAGTGAGTTAAGCATTGTTATTAGAGATAAATGATAATTAGAAATATCGAAGATTATAAAAGATTGAGACTAGATTATGGAGCCACTTCTTTATTATCTAATCATATTTTAAATTTGTTTAGATAACTTTTAAAATCAAAACATTTAGATTTTTAGTTTAATTTATGAAACGGACAAAATATATAATTAAGATAAAATTATATCTTAATAATCTACTAGTCAAACACTTAAACGTTCATCCTTTTTTTTTTTAGACCTCCTCACCTCCTCTCCTCATTCCAACTATGAGAACCTAACGTATTCTTAGTCTCCTTTTCTTTGATCATACTTTATCTAGTTTTTCTTGAATCTTTTTCTCTATTTTTCTTCTTCCTCCTGCCCCTTTGTCTTTTCCTTCTAGTATGCCACTGTTCCTTTTTCTTGTCAGGTAAATAACGCTCAAACAATATATGCATAAATTAATGTTGTGGGGCTTTCTGAACACATGAAATCCTTGTGTGTGTGTGTGTGTATGCATTAATTGTAGTAAGGGATACATGAAATAGAATTATTCTAGAATACAAATTTCTCATCCATTAATGTTACTCTTTTGAGCTCTTTTATATTTAACTTCAGCATTTTGCTTTTCAAAAAATATATATTCACCATAACTTTCTACTAAGTTTAGGAGGCCGAAGCTCTAATGAATCCTAACCGCACAAAATATTGAAGGACTAAATCAATTTTCTTCTCAATTAGTATATGTCAACTTGCTTTGTTTTTTAAAAGAGTTTTTAAATGGTAAAATATATCCAAATGTAAAAACCACAAGATTTATTTGCACACAATTGACTTTGAGACTAGGCCTGCATGTGGGCAGGGCTGGGCAGGGCAGGACCTCTGCCCCGATGCCCAGCCCGAAGTATGTGCGGGCTGCAAAATGCAGCCTGCTGCCCAGCCCTGCCCGTGGAAGCCCGAACCATTTTGGGCAGGGCAGGGCTGGGCGGGCTTCATTGCCCAAAAACCGATGCCCTGGTCATATCATAACAAAGAAAACTTCGATCCATACCTGAAAATCACATTTCATAATTTTATATTTTAAGACATTAAAATCATCCAGATATAATCCAAAATAAGTCTTAACAAACATCCAATTAAATAACATCAATAATCCATTCAAAACAAGATTCAATATTGTAATCAGAGCCTAGAAAATTGAACAGTTTGCACTTGGCATCAATCTCCATAATTTCCAAAAAAAGGATGGAACACCTGAAAAAATACAAATAAAAATAACAAAGTTTAATATATTAGAAAGTAAACAATAAAAAAAATGTACTTCTAGACTTTAAAGGATGCACCAATTTTTTGGTATAGACTTGTGATGAATTCCCAACATGGCATTAGCGTCTGCACAAGAAGCATGCAAGTAATTTTTTTGCCAATTTTTCGACCTACTTCAAGCTACCTCTGTCCATACATCTTCAGGATACACATAGCATATTTTTTAAACTGCTGATTATTATAATTTAAATAATTTTCCGATGACATCCTTGTTCAAATCTTTATCTGATCTATAACATCAAAAGCAATGGGAGGGACCGTAGAAGCAGAACATAGAAACAATTATAATTCCCAGATAAATGATCAGCAAGCAATTATAATTCCCACATAAATGATACTGAATTGATCCCATTTGACAAAAAATATAGAGGAGAAGAGTAAAGCTAGAACATAGAAACAGAACAATTTTCCAGCCAAACAGAAAATTGACATGCAACGGCCTGGAAAATAAACTCACTGGCCGAATATCAAAGCTGAGTCGATAGAGGAAGATGGAGCCTGGAAGAGACCGACAGTGAGCACTCACGACGACTTGAGCTTGAGGAAATGCGAAGACGGAGGTGGTCGATTGGTCATTGCTGGTGTTCGGTGAGTTGAGCTTGGAACTAGTTGGCGGCTTGGTGAGTTGAGGTTGAGAGGATGCGAAGACGGAGGTGGTGTAACATCCAGACTTTTAGGCCTAGAAGTTCCAGAAATAGCCTAAATTAAATAGGTTACCAGACCCCTGTGAGCAGAAGTCCCAAAGATGAAAAAGGAAGTTAAAGCAGTTTCAGGGACTAAACTGCAAAGTAAAAGTTTTCAGGGGCTCGGGTATAATTAAGGTTAGAGGCTCCAGTAAAGTCTCGAAGGCCCAAAAAGAGAAAAGAGACTAGATACATGCCAAAGGTTAAGCTAGAA
Organism: Neltuma alba; assembly: GCF_004799145.2. Classification (NCBI taxonomy): domain Eukaryota; kingdom Viridiplantae; phylum Streptophyta; class Magnoliopsida; order Fabales; family Fabaceae; genus Neltuma; species Neltuma alba. Next base: position 25,524 of record NW_021632458.1, on the reverse strand, counting down.
GCCTCAAAGAGAGGATTATATGAAGCTAAGTCCAAGAAGGGACTAAATTGTAAATTCAGAAAGTTATGACCAACAGGGGTAAAAATGGAAGAGTACGCAGAGAATTCCAAGAAAATCCTAGAAAATGGGAAATAATATTTTAAGGCTCTTCTATGAAGAGAAAAGATGAAAATGCCCCTGAGGCAGTTTCAACGGAATTTATGAGGTTATTACCGGTAAAAAGTATACCGTTTGAGGTAATTATTTAAAATAGCAAGAGACCTCAAAAATATATACAAAAATGAGGTTAAATGTTTGAAAGGTTGTAATAATTTATAAAATTAGTCCCGCAACCAAAAGGCCAGTGGAGTGGCTTTAATAAATTAAAGAGCCGATTTTGCCGATAAAAGGGCATTTTGATAAATGAATTTTTATGCAAGGTTTAAAGGAAGTGTTATGGCCTAAGAAAATTCATAGACATTCTCTGGAATTAAAGAGAATTTATAAAGCAGACAGAATAATTTTTTGAGCTCCGAAAGGCCATAAAGAAAGCCGGAGAAACGTGGGCCAAGTAAATTCGGAGGAAGCTTATGAAACAAGTTTGATCCAACGGCTAGGATTTAATCTCCCATCTCCTCCACCACTTTCATGACACTTGGCATCTTCTAGAAGGTTGAGGTAAGCATGATGTAATAAGATGATGCAATGATGATGCAAAAGTCCACTTGAACTTCCAAATTTGCCCTTACCCTTTCTATTAGCCACCAAGGGCATTTTGGTCCATTCAAGCCAACTTTTTTGGCTATAAATAGAGCGTCTTCCCCTTCATATTTTCAGCCAACATGAGTTTAAGAGGGAAAATTCTGCCAAAATTTAGAGAGAAAAACGTACGGGTGAAGGCCAAGAAGAAGGAACAAAGTTCAAGCTTCAAGATCAAGGTATGTGGTGGCTGTAGCATCTGATTTGATACCTATTTTGAATTAGTTACTGTGCATATCTGATTCTGGAAATTTTCATGCTTAAAGTACACTCTGTGAGCTTTAAATCAATGGGTAGAACACTCCATTTGGATATGTGTACGATTTATGGTGATTTTTCAAATTTAGGGTTTGAAATCTGGAAACACTGTTGAACTTTTGGGAGATTGTCGAGTTCCGTACAATTCTGGTACTGTTCTGCGTAGAATTGGTTCCTGAAACTATTTTTCCTTCAAATTTAACTTAAGTATCTTTCAGTGAGACTTGGAAGCACTCAATTTGGATTTTTTTATATTTAATTATGAATTTTGAAAGTTGAGCAAAAATTCTGGAGATTCTGCGTGAACAGTACCCGCGAACCAAAATTTCCAGATTTGATCTTCTTGAATCTAAGGCCATCCAAAGTGATCCTAATTGATAAGAAATGGATCATAAGAATGGGAAATGATGAGATTTATGTTAGAAAAGCTAGAAAGAAAACCCTAAGACTAAGAGAAAGGGTTTAGGTTCAAGAAAGCTAGTCTTGAACTTTATGTAATCTAATGGTCCTAATGGATTGTGTCATCATTATGGTTATGTTTAGGACCTTTGGAACATCCAAGAGGATATTTGGTGATGTTGACCGAATGCCCACATGGTTGGAAAGTTAAGGGAGTCAAAGGAAAAGTAAGAAGAAAGCTTGAGGTGCAAGGTAGTGAACTTACCCTTTATATGCTTGACATGATATGCTTATGTGTTGGTTTGTATTTGTTGTTTGAATGATGTTGTGACATGATGATTGTTGCTGGAAATGCTGTTTTTAATATGTTTCCATGGCCATGCATTTTTATACCAAGCATAAAGCATGATGGCATGTCACTAGTTAACTTAAGTTTATGAAAAACTACATACCATACACTAGCATCCATCTTGTGCATGTATATTGTAATGTTTGCTACTGAGATTCCCCCGAATCTCACCCCCTCCCTAACCAAGCATTTAGGTCAAATCAATGATGGGCACTAAGGGCATGAGAAGCAAGGAGAAGAAGTGGAGAATTATTAATGCTAATGATTGATATTATTATTTAATGTATAATTCTCCTATGCTGTAAATTATGTTATGAATGCCATTACTTCAATGTATATGCTTAGGATGTTTATGGCATGAATGAAAGTATATGAGTATAAATGAGAAAGATTAAGCCCATGTTATGTATGTCAAAGAAATAAAAAGAATTAAAGTAAGGAGATATTAAAGGATAAAACGTAGGTCCTGAAGCAGTTAGTTTTGAGTTTCAGTTTGACCTATCAAATGAATGAGTTAAATCACGAGATTTGGCAGACTTATAGTGTACATTGCAAGCTTCAAAATGAGTGGTAAATCAACTCATTTGGATGTGTATACAAAGAGATATGAGTTATCAAAGTTAAGGCGCAGAATCTGGAGAGTCCAGATTTTACTAAACAAATAGTAATATTAACCCAATAAACTGTATGAATTGGGAAAGAATAAGTCCAATTGAGTATTTTTCCCTTAAAGAGCATTGAAAGAGCTTTCCGTAGAATTTTGGAACACTTCTATACGATTTTTCTAGAATTAGTTATGATTTTCCAAAGTTGGACCTGTAATCTGAAAACTAGACAGTGAACAGTAATTTTTCGAAAATTAACGTCCAAATTGAAATTTTCAAGTTTAAGACCATCTGATTGAGCTCAAGATATTATTATCTTTTCATCTCATTATCCATGATTTTGTGATATTTACTGGCCCTTTTTATTGATAATTGCGCTTAATTTAGATTTAGAGTCCTTACTTTAAGTTAGTGTCATTTTGAGGATTAAATTGTCATAATTGGTTGTTAATTGGATTCAATTGATTTCTAGGACAATTGATACTTCAATTTGTTGCTTTTTTATTGTAGGACACTAAAGATTGGGGTCAGAATTGAAGAACTCAAGGCAAAAGAAGCAGGAAAGGACCCTCTGCCTATGTTCGCCGCGGCCAACTTCTTATTTCGCCGCGGCGAAACTCATCTGTTGAAGCAAGGCTCTCTGCCATGTTTCACCGCGGTGAACCTATTCTTCGCCGCGGCGAACCTCTCGAATCAGCAAATCTCAGACCCGACCATTTCGGGAAATTTTGACCTACCCAGCCCCAAGAACCGACCCATGCACGCAAGTTTCGGGTTGGAAACCCTATTTTGGGTATGATGAGATGAGACTATCATTATTCAGCCACCACCTTCGTATCTTTCATCCTCTTCTCTCATTCCCACCTCAGAAACCCTAATCCCATTTCCATTTCTTCCATCTGCTGCTGCCATGGCTGAAGAACAATACCTAGTTGGAGTTGATTCAAGAGTTATGACTAGCTAGGCTTCTCAACTCTTGAATATGGTGGAAGAAACATGAGTTCCAAGAGCTTCAAAGGGGAGTTAGCTTCATTTATAAGTTCTAGTTCTTTATTTATGAATTTCTAGGTCTAGGATTTGTAAATTTGAGCTGAACTATTTTGATTATGGTTGTAATCAATTCTGGATGATCATTTTGTGTATTGGATTAGTTAATGTTGAATTTGAGCTTCAATATATGTGGTTACATATATGTTTCTATGCAACTCTTTTGATACTCTCTGTCTTGCATGGTAATGTGTGATTGTTGAGTTGATCTGGGCTTGCATTTAACCAAGTGCATTAATTAATTTTAATACACACACCAAGTGAGCTTAATAGGATCTTATGAAATGGGTGACATTGATTAAGATCCTAGACTTAAAGAGTTCTTTAAGGTTTTCATTTAGAAAACTTGGTGATTTCTACTCCCAAAATTATTTTGAACTATGATTGCTTCAAAACTATATTCAAGAGATTACATATCATTAACTTCACTTCATTACTACTATCTTAGAAAAATCCAAAAAACATAGTAACTTAGATTTGAATTAATTGCATTTAGTTTTGGTATTTCATTAATGGCTAAAAACACCAAAAACCCCCTTTTTCATTATTCTGCATAGCATTAATCTAACTTAGACATCTAATTTAGGCTCCCAAAAGAGAACGACCCGAGTTTGCACTACTGCATAGCTTGGATAAATTTTTGAGCGAAAACCTCTAAGCGAATGACAATTAAGGCTCTCTTTCACCATCCAAAGTGGTTTAGAATGGTTCTAAATGACTGCTAAGGTACTATATAAGTAAGGTGTGACATTTTTGGTATCAGAGCAGATGTTCTGGCATAGGAAGAAGAGAACTATATGCAAGAATTTAGAAAAGGCCCAGTTCAGATTAGAGCTAGTAGTGGAATACTAAGCTAAGGTCCAACTAAGGTTATGGATTGGAGGTGAATGCTCTAGGGAAAATAAGTAATAAGGATCTTTAAATGAAGTTGGGATCCTCTGTTAGAAAGGTACAGATAAAATGATGATGAGAAGTTATACGCAGAGGAAGGTAGCCACTGTGTAAAGATAAAGAGACTTCCCTTTAAAGAAAAGGGGATAATGGCTCATAAGTTAGATAGAGGTATGAGTCTAAACCCTAGAAGAGAAAGGGTCAAGTGGCAACCTAAGTTAGATACGATTACTGTAGCCTTGATACAAGGTTAAGGCAGTACGATCAAAGTAGTTATCTTTGATTCCTAAATAGATATAAAAAGGTCAGAAGAGCTAAAGATTAATTTCTACCACTGGTAATCCCTGAGGATAAGAGAAAGCAAAGGTGCTAATGGCCTAGAGTTGTGAGCCAGACCCTTCCTTCATTGCTTGAAAGGAAGTAGTTGACTTAGTTGGGGATTACAGTGAGGCTAGGACATGGAAGTCCTTCAGGCAGCAGTTGAGGTTACGATGAACAAAGCTAAGTAAAACTAGCAGAAGTAAGAGAAAGTATGTTTCGTTATGATGAACCAAAGAAAGTGGTGGCGAATAAGAATTCTGGTCATGACAAATAGAGATAGTGACTCTCAGATGCTGAGGTGGTATCTTGACACGACTTGATGGACTATGAGGTCCCTGAGAGTAAGACTGATAGAGCTCAAAGGGAGAGTAGTAGCCACTATTTAAAAGCTATCAGATTCCCCCTCAAGAGGAAGAGTAATGATGAGTTGAACAAGATAGTTAGGGGTTGAGTATGTACACCGCTAAGAGGGTGTAGTGGTCACCTAAGCTGGACAAGCTCTTAAAGCCTTGTTAGAGATGGGCAATATGATAGAGTAGCTATCTCAAGTCCCTAAATAGATAAATAGGAACATGGAGATAATGAAGTCAAGGTAGATAATCCTAGTGGAATTCTTAGGGATTAAAAAGAAGAGAAAGTGATAAGAATGAGATAGATAGCCATGCGGGGAATAACATTATGAGACTGGCATGTTCCTGATGATGTTAAGAGATACTCAGTCATGTGGGGTTAGGTTGAGAGGCACCTTTTCCAAGGGATAAGTTCTTGGCCAGGAATCTTCCTAGAGAAAATAGGAATTGGTCCTCCAAGTTAGAATTGATGTTACTCAAAATAGAGCAAAATGCCCTATCCGATCAGGGAAAGGGAAGCAGCCGAGGCAAGGCAAGTGGAGCTGACCTTACCCAATGGGAGTATGACTATCCAAGAACAAAGCAAGGCTTAGATGTACCTGAGCTTAGCAGAGTACTAGAGTAAGCAGAAAGAAAAAGAACCTCAAAAGTCCTCTCCCTATAACTTCCAGAAACAGCTGCGAACAGAGAAAGAGGCTCCCTCTTGTAGGGATAAGGTGTTTGGTTGGCATGCTACGGGCATAACAATCAGTAAGAGCTTACACTCCTTGCATTAAAATGCCAGACATGCATGTTAGAGTATGCTCATACTGAAAGATAAAGCAGAGGAAAGAGAAGTTGCATAAGTCCTCTCTCTGTACCGTTCTAAAGTAGTAAGAGACGGTAAGAGCAACTGGAGGAGTAAGAGAACTCCTAAGACAGATTGGCTTAGGCACCTAAAGAGATGAATAGGTAGCCTGGGGAACTGACAGGAGGCTTAAGAAAATGGTATTGGTTCTTGGAACAGTTTTTGGGGAATTATTAGTATGGTGACCAACTGAGTAGAGATGACTTCACTTAGTCCTATGGTCTAAGTCTCCCAGAGATTGGTACCTATTTGGGAAGATGAGGACCAGGGATGAGTTGAGGATATAGAAACCTCCTTCAGTTGTAAACCAGTACTGAGAGAGTACCCATGATTTCCTTCCAGATAACCTTATCATTAATTAAGCTGGATTCAATTTCCTTCCGATTAATAGAGGAAAGCCAAAGTTAGAGGAGTTGGAGCCATAAGACCTGGAAAAAGAGACATTCAGGCTAGCTCTAGATACAGGAAGAACCCTTGTGACATAGAGACAGATTGAGTATTGACAGGTAAATCCTTAAGATAAGGTGAGAGATAAGAATGTAAGCTGGAAAGACCTAACTAAAGGTAGAATAAGAAGGGCCTAAGACAGCAAGAGACTAGGGTTCGAGTCTATCAGTACTATTCAGTTAAGTGTGCTTAGGTAAAAGTAACCTAATGATAGGTAACCATTGGAAAGTTTAGATAGAAGTCCTGACTAAGGTATGAGCAGAGTATTGGTTCAAGTAACGCTTGGTGTAAGAGAAAACCTAATTAGAAAAGTAACTGGTGACTAGGATTGGTCCAATTGAGGTTAAGATATTGAGGTGTTTTCTTTAAGGGAAATAGATATAGAAGAGAAGTAAGGAATGACAAAGAGTAACCTGAGAGATAGGTAGTCACTGCTAAGAGACTCCCCCTCAGGAGAGGAATGGTTGGGCTAAGAGAGCTTGACCAAGAAATAAGTCAAAGTTGAAAGACGTCTCTAGAGGGTAATGACTAAGAGTATGGTAAGCCATTAAAGAATAGGAGTCTAGACCCTAATAGGGAAGCAGGGTGACAACCTAAGCCTCGGGTAATTAGTTAAAGGTGCCTGACTGGAAGGTCACACAGCGGAGATGTTTTAATGATTAATGCCTGCTTGTAGTATGGTCACTTTATGATTAGCATTTGACCATAGAAACAAATGGTTAAGGATACAATAAGCCAGTCAGAGGTATAAGTCAATGCCCTAGTAAGGGAACTGAATATCAACCTGTACCTTAAGTAATCAATATGACCTCGATAGAGGCATGGTAACAAAATGAGATGTTTTGAGATTTGTTCAAATCCCTGAATAGAGGTGGAAATTCCTAAGGGATAATGAACCAAAAGGGGTAGAGATTAGATGACAATGAATGAATGGTCAATGATGACATTGGTGCCGGACCTAGATACCGCACAGCAAGGTGATTAAATGTTCACTGTGTGATGTGATGAGGGTATGGTGATCAATACCTGACCCTAAGAATAATTGGTCAAGAGGTAAAGAAAGTTAGAAAGAGTAAAGTGAGGCAAGATCCCTCTTGAGGATAGAGATGAAAGGAAATGAATAAGGACATGATAGTGGATGGTTGCGTTGGGAACTGATAAACAAAGAGAGATAAGTATCCAAGAGCATGCAACCATGGCAATTAGGCCATTAAGGAATCTAAGAAATGAGATTCCTATAGATAGATGCCACTGCTTATAAGATTGAGTAATCTAGTAGAGAGGCTCCCTTTGATAGGGATATAGTATTCGAGGAATATACCCTGGCCGAGATTGCATGAGGAAAGTCTTGACCATGAAGTACCTCTCTAAGATTGGGAAGTGGTTCTCTGGATCAGAGTGACGCTGCTCTAATAAGAGTAAGCTATCCTCTGAAGGAATGAAACAGAAAGCAAGTGGTTGAGTTGACGATGCTCCAGTTAAAGCAATCTGTCCTCCCACAGGAAAAGCAGAAGTAGCCGAGATAAGGCACAGGAAGACCTTACCCCAGAGAGAGAGAGTGAAACTGGTTAAGACAACAGAAGTGTGATATGCAAACAGATGCTCCTCGAGCTTAGTAGGGTACTACGGAATACTGAAGGATAATGAGAATATGAAGATATAAGTCCTATCATGATGATTGTCCAATTTGTTAAGAGGCAGCAAGGACTACAGAGTCCTAAGACAAGGCAGGCTGGCATTGATGCAGTGGCAAGTTAATGGGCTCTAGAGATGAGCCAGTGCCTAGGGATTCGAAAGGCACAAAGAAAGGAAAGTGACTTAAGGAAGCTAAAACGAAGGCTAAAGAAATAGGGAAAGACTAAGAATTTCAGGAGTTGACAGAAAGGATTAAGCAATGCCTAAGAAGACAATACTGATATCTGTGAGCAGTCTTGGGGAATAATCAGTCAAGTTACTAGCTGAGTGGAGGTGACTTATTTTATTACTCAACTCTATGGTCCAGAGTCTCCTAGAGATCCTAAGATGGCTCAGATGGATGATAGTATTCCAGGGTCATAGTGGATCCTGAAGAGGCTTACGGTAGAGCGCAGTAGCTCCCAAGGTCATAGTAGACCAAGCCTAAGAGAAAGTAGCTGAGTCATTAAGGGTAAGAGTACAGTACCTCTTTGGGAAGACAATGACCAGAAATGAGTTTAAGATACTGAAATCTCCTTCAGCGGTGGACTAATATAGAGAGAGTACCCTTGACTTGTTCCAGACATGTCTATTGTCATTTAGACTAAGCTCAATTCTGTTCTAGTCAACGAAGGAAAGAAAGGAGATATGCCCTTAAAGTAAAGAGGAATAGCAGGGTATACAGCAAAGAATGGATAAAGGCTGTATTAAGAGAACCCGAAATGCAATGGTATTGTAAAATACCATGAAGACAGGCACACTATCATGGTATTATTGTGAAAGAATGAGCCTAAAGTATCAGAAGAATGTGAGTAGTGGTGACAAAATACTTAAAAGCAAAGACCATGCTCATCTGAATGACAGAAAAGTTTAGAACGATGTGTTATGTAAGTATGAAGTCCAAGGTGGAAACATGGAAATGAGGTATAATGAAAAGTTGAAAAGGCTAGAGTTAAGTATAAGTAAGGATACTCTCCTCAGGTAACCTCTCATTAAGGGTAAGAATAAAGGTTTGACTTGAAATTTCGAGGACGAAATTTTTTTGAGAGGGGGAGAATTGTAACATCCAGACTTTTAGGCCTAGAAGTTCTAGAAATAGCCTAAATTAAATAGGTTACCAGACCCCTGTGAGCAGAAGTCCCAAAGATGAAAAAGGAAGTTAAAGCAGTTTTAGGGACTAAACTGCAAAGTAAAAGTTTTCAGGGGCTCGGGTATAATTAAGGTTAGAGGCTCCAGTAAAGTCTCGAAGGCCCAAAAAGAGAAAAGAGACTAGATACAGGCCAAAGGTTAAGCTAGAAGCCTCAAAGAGAGGATTATATGAAGCTAAGTCCAAGAAGGGACTAAATTGTAAATTCAGAAAGTTATGACCAACAGGGGTAAAAATGGAAGAGTACGCAAAGAATTTCAAGAAAATCCTAAAAAATGGGAAATAATATTCTAAGGCATTTCTATGAAGAGAAAAGATGAAAATGCCCCTGAGGCAGTTTCAACGGAATTTATGAGGTTATTACCGGTAAAAAGTATACCGTTTGAGGTAATTATTTAAAATAGCAAGAGACCTCAAAAATATATACAAAAATGAGGTTAAATGTTTGAAAGGTTGTACTAATTCATAAAATTAGTCCCGCAACCAAAAGGCCAGTGGAGTGGCTTTAATAAATTAAAGAGCCGGTTTTTCCGATAAAAGGGCATTTTGATAAATGAATTTTTATGCAAGGTTTAAAGGAAGTGTTATGGCCTAAGAAAATTCATAGATATTCTCTGGAATTAAAGGGAATTTATAAAGCAGACAGAACAATTTTTGAGCTCCGAAAGGCCATAAAGAAAGCCGGAGAAACGTGGGCCAAGTAAATTCGGAGGAAGCTTATGAAACAAGTTTGATCCAACGGCTAGGATTTAATCTCCCATCTCCTCCACCACTTTCATGACACTTGGCATCTTCTACAAGGTTGAGGTAAGCATGATGTAATAAGATGATGCAATGATGATGCAAAAGTCCACTTGAACTTCTAAATTTGCCCTTACCCTTTCTATTAGCCACCAAGGGCATTTTGGTCCATTCAAGCCAACTTTTTTGGCTATAAATAGAGCCTCTTCCCCTTCATATTTTCAGCCAACATGAGTTTAAGAGGGAAAACTCTGCCAAAATTTAGAGAGAAAAACGTAGGGCTGAAGGCCAAGAAGAAGGAACAAAGTTCAAGCTTCAAGATCAAGGTATGTGGTGGCTGTAGCATCTGATTTGATACCTATTTCGAATTAGTTACTGTGCATATCTGATTTTGAAAATTTGCATGCTTAAAGTACACTCTGTGAGCTTTAAATCCATGGGTAGAACACTCCATTTGGATATGTGTACGATTTATGGTGATTTTTCAAATTTAGGGTTTGAAATCTGGAAACAGTTTGAACTTTTGGGAGATTGTCGAGTTCCGTACAATTCTGGTACTGTTTGCATAGAATTGGTTCCTGAAACTATTTTTCCTTCAAATTTAACTTAAGTATCTTTCAGTGAGACTTGGAAGCACTCAATTTGAATTTTTCTAGATTTAATTATGAATTTTGAAATTGAGCAAAAATTCTGGAGATTCTGCGTGAACAGTACCCGCGAACCAAAATTTCCAGATTTGATCTTCTTGAATCTAAGGCCATCCAAAGTGATTCTAATTGATAAGAAATGGATCATAAAAATGGGAAATGATGAGATTTATGTTAGAAAAGCTAGAAAGAAAACCCTAAGACTAAGAGAAAGGGTTTAGGTTCAAGAAAGCTAGTCTTGAACTTTATGTAATCTAATGGTCCTAATGGATTGTGTCATCATTATGGTTATGTTTAGGACCTTTGGAACATCCAAGAGGATATTTAGTGATGTTGACCGAATGCCCACATGGTTGGAAAGTTAAGGGAGTCAAAGGAAAAGTAAGAGGAAAGCTTGAGGTGCAAGGTAGTGAACTTACCCTTTATGTGCTTGACATGGTATGCTTATGTGTTGGTTTGTATTTGTTATTTGAATGATGTTGTGACATGATGATTGTTGCTGGAAATGCTGTTTTTAATATGTTTCCATGGCCATGCATTTTTATACCAAGCATAAAGCATGATGGCATGTCACTAGTTAACTTAAGTTTATGAAAAACTACATACCATACACTAGCATCCATCTTGTGCATGTATATGTAATGTTTGCTACTGAGATTCCCCGAATCTCACCCCCTCCCTAACCAAGCATTTAGGTCAAATCAATGATGGGCACTAAGGGCATGAGAAGCAAGGAGAAGAAGTGGAGAATTATTAATGCTAATGATTGATATTATTATTCAATGTATAATTCTCCTATGCTGTAAATTATGTTATGAATGCCATTACTTCAATGTATATGCTTAGGATGTTTATGGCATGAATGAAAGTATATGAGTATAAATGAGAAAGATTAAGCCCATGTTATGTATGTCAAAGAAATAAAAAGAATTAAAGTAAGGAGATATTAAAGGATAAAACGTAGGTCCTGAAGCAGTTAGTTTTGAGCTTCAGTTTGCCTATCAAATGAATGAGTTAAATCACGAGATTTGGCAGACTTATAGTGCACATCCCAAGCTTCAAAATGAGTGGTAAATCACCTCATTTGGATGTGTATACAAAGAGATATGAGTTATCAAAGTTAAGGCACAGAATCTGGAGAGTCCAGATTTTACCAAACAAATAGTAATATTAACCCAATAAACTGTACGAATTGGGAAAGAATAAGTCCAATTGAGTATTTTTCCCTTAAAGAGCATTGAAAGAGCTTTCCGTAGAATTTTGGAACACTTCCATACGATTTTTCTAGAATTAGTTATGATTTTCCAAAGTTGGACTGTAATCTGAAAACTAGACAGTGAACAGTAATTTTTCGAAAATTAACGTCCAAATTGAAATTTTCAAGTTTAAGACCATCCAAAGTGGTTTGGAATGGTTCTAAATGACTGCTAAGGTACTATATAAGTAAGGTGTGATAGGTGGTGTCGCTACTCAGTGAGTTGAGCTTGGAAGTTGGAACTGGTCGGCATCTGAGGGTCTCGGCGAGCTAAGCTTGAGTGGAACCGTGGAGGGAGGAGCTCAGCTAGTTGGAGATCTGAAATAAGTGTGGAAGTCTTGAACCGAGCTGGAGCCTTGGAACTGGAGGCTACCGTCGAGGTGACGATGGACCGACAGTGACCGGTGAGTAGTGAGCACTGAGCAGAAGCTTGCAGGAGGAGGGAGGAGCTAGCTAGGGCACAAATCCGATTTGGAGATCTGAAATCGAAATGAATCAGAGAGGGAGAGCGAAACTGAACAGGGAAAAGAGGGAAAATAGAAAATTAAAATATTATATTATATATATTTATCAATTTAAAGTTTTATGTATTATTATATATTATATATTATTACATATACTCCGGGCAGGGCCAAACGGGCAGGGCAGGGCACCCTGCCCGCAGCCTGGCCCTGCCAGTGATTAGCCTTGCCAAGAAGTATTTTTTTTCCTTTCGGGTTGCATTTTTCGGGTTGTGCTGGGCTTTTTTTCTTCGGGCCCGGGCAGGCATATCGGGCTACTGGGCACGGTGAACACCCCTATTTGAGACATAGAATCATCATCAAAACTATTAATGTATACAGATTAAGAGAGAGAAAAATGACTATTTTTATTATCTCTCTTGAATCACATTTTATTGTATCTATTTATTGATTTTGGACTTATCTTTAGCATATTATATATAAACATGATCTGAAATCAGCTTATAAATTTGAATTTTGAAAACGTAGGAATTTCTATAAAAAATAATAATTATAACAATACACATGCACATATATAAGAGTTCTTATTGCAATGAGCTACTCAAATTATAATGTGATACGGATTTAAAAGAGGACGTGGAGTTCCATGGAATAACTTTAAGGTCTTAGAGTAGCTTTGTGATAATTCTTTAGTTTTTTGAAGTATATTTTAATGTTTTTATATATGTATAAATCTTCGTAGGCTCACATAAGTGCTCTTATTGCATTTTTGTTGTTTGACTGGTAGAGAGCTAAAGGAAATGAGGTAACTCATGGTTTTCCCATATACATGAAAACATGTTTGTTATTATTAAGTATGTAAAGATAGATGTATAAACTATTTTTTGTTAGAGATGGCACAAGTACACAATTCATTGAGATTGCAAAATTGTGAAAGAAATTGACAAGGATGTATTATTATTTTTTCATTGTTATTTAATTCTGTTAAGCATGTTATAAATTTGCATAGATATACTTATGTGAATGATGAAATCATAAGAGTAGTTTATCTCTTCCAAGCATGCTTGTAAGGACTAGAATTATTGCATATGCATATGCATGACATGCATTGGTGGTTGGCTTGAGAAGTTTATGATATTGACTTATATGACATATTATAATCACGTGGTTTGCCTCCACTTTGCACATAGTGGTTAACCTTTTTAGTGCTCCATTCCTTAATACTTACCTGGCCAAGTTGGTAGAGAGGGAATATGATACTGTGACACCACTTGATTTATTTATTAAGGCGAGGGGCCATAGTTTAGGTTTGGCTTTGTACCTTTGGCCAGGTACATCTTGAGTGTTAGGTTAGCTTTGGTCAGTCTAGTATGTGGGCCAGAAATGAATAAGCTTATGGTTTTAGTTAGCCTAATAAAGTTAGACAAAGCAATAGGAGAGAAAGCATCCATTGCATATAGGCATGTCATGTTTATGATTACTATGAATTTTAGTTATATTGTCTGCTAATGATTAATTAAGTTATTTCAATGACTATATATATGCCAGATAATGATTACTTGTGCTAATTTGTATGTGTGTTGCTAAACTCTAAATTACTAAGACATTACTACTTAACCTATTTTTTTAACATTTTTCAGATGAAGGATCCCGTAAGGAGCAAGAAAAGGTGCCAGAGAAGTAAGCCTTCAGAGTTCTACTATGCTCTTAGAGTGCATGTTGTGATTATATTTGATTTCTATGACTCTCAAAACATTTCTATATATGCTAATTAAAGTATTTCAAGAATTCAACTTAGTTAATTTGAATATTATTGTGGGAGTCTAGCATATGTCCTTAGCATAGTCTTTAAGCCCTTTGTGGGAATTGATTATATGCTAAGTATGGCATTGTCTTAGATGAGATGTTACAATTGCAATGCTCACAACTAAACTTTGGTTTGGTTGAGAACAGGACAAAGGACGCACTTTTACTCATAAGAGCAAAGGAGTTAGAAGTAAGAGATGGAGACACAAGTAACATCACTTGTCATCAAGACGCTTCTCGTCTAACTTCTAAAAAGTGCCTCACGAGTATTAGGTAGAGTTGGACAACTAAGAATGCGACTCTTGATAACACCGAATTTAGCATTTAATTCACTAAGGCACTAGAAGACACGTTCCTTTTCAACATTAAGTCTATAATGAGCTATACTAGCTATAGAAGACCACTTGTCATCGGTGATCATATCAAGCCCTTGCCATAAAGCAACAAGTTATAACAAATAATTAGTAATGCTGTGATTACCTCACTTTAGCTACCATATTCAGTTATTGATATCATAGCAGTGAGATAAATTCTCCCTATTTGAGTATGAGTTATGAGCCACATACCAACTAGCTTTTGTGTATAGTTGGTACGTAAAATTAGGTTTGAGCTCTAAAGACATGGCATTGATGAGCTAAGATGAAATGAAGAAGTTTGTATCTTAGGATAAGAAATAGTGCCAAGAGCCTTAGACTCTCCAATAAGGAGTCCCAACTTGCTACAACCACCCATGACCAACTTGATGGTCTCTGCTCATTGCCTATAATTAGCACAAGTGAGATATTTAGAGACAATCATCATGAATGAAAGATCATGACAAGTAGTGAACTATGAGAGACCCCCAATTTATGTAATATTGACAGAACCACCAAGAAAAGACTCTATCAATAAGCTTCTCTTAGGGTTTGACCCACATAGGATGGTATTAGAGAGCATGGAGTCGTATGATGAACTAGAAGAAGCAAATCCATTTGTCAGCTTTGATACAGTGTAGAACGATAATGAGTTTCATAGTCTATTGCCTTGTATTCATTCATATGGTTGATATGTAAAATTCATAAAGAGAAATGCGGGGCACTAAGGGATATTACAAAAAAAGATTTTAAGAGATATTCTACCTAATATCCTATATGATATTTACTCCTTCATAATCAGCCTAATAATTTGTTATTATACTATTTATAAAATAATATCCAAACCACAATAAGATTAGATTCGATTTGGCTTATTTTACAATGCATAATTAATGGTTTTGATAGGCTTTGATAAATATATGTCAAATTCTTAATGGGATACCTTATGTTTTAAGGGAAATTCTGTCAAAATTTTAGAAAATTAAGTAATACTACAACAGATCATAGTTAGATGAAAGATAAAAGAATTACCATAGAATATAAGAATGGGGTGAAAATTATCCTCCAATTCACTGAAAAACATATGCATAGTAAAAGTGGTTGATAGTGTTGTTCTTGTGCCAATTGGTTAAACATCACTCAATTAAGTATTTCTATGATAAGAGAATATCTTCTTTGTGTGGGATAAATTTTAAGACATACAAGTTGGATGTGGCATGATAAAAATAAGAATAGTTGTATATATAAGAAGGAGGAAGTTATAAATGACTTCTTGTGTGAGAGATTGGATGATAGAATTAGGATTTTCACGCAGAGTCATTTATGCATCTTCCTAAACATGAGAGCTTGCACAATAATACAAAGAAGCCTTTATGCCCACGTGTTCTAACTATACATGGTTGACAGGTGTGCTAGATGTCACACCTTACTATCAGATCCAATTAGGGTTTAATCAAAACCATTTTAGACCACATTGGATGGTCTTGGGCTCAAAAATTCATGAAAAATGCTGATTTTCGGATTTTTACTGTTCATCGGGTAAAAATCCAGTTTTCTGATCCAACTTCAAAAATTCATAACTTATTCTACAAAACTCCAATTGGGGTGGTTAACAATTATACTTAAAGCTCTTTAAGTTCTCTTTCAAGGAAAAATAATCTTATGATCCAATTCCTTAGGAAAAAGCGTCAGGTTTTTGTGAAAGGTAACACTGTCCATTTGCCAAAAACCCTTTTTCCAGATTCTGAACCTTAACTTTGAAAAATCATTAAAAATTGTATACTTGGCCATTTTTAACTTTCTGCCTATCAATTTGAAACTCAGGGTGTCAACTCTAACCATACCAAATTTGGTGTAGAAATTCGCTTAGTAACTAAATAAAACATGGCTCTAAACTAACGTCCTGCTTAGGGGTTACAGCACCAACCATTGATAATTATACATAACCAAATGTCCACAAGTTTTTATGGTGTAACACCATAATTTAGCCTCCAATCTGCAGCTTGCTCTTGAGAGTTACAGGCCCTAAAATGTTACATTATATTTTGGGGATGAGATTTTTGAAAATCCCAGTTGCAAGATCAATCAACCAAAATATTAACATGCATCAATTACAAGCATTCCAACCTTTTGCTGTTAATAGGGAACTCCTTTACCTCATACATGTAGCACTCTAACATGCAATAACCAAGGCACATAAAGCAAGGAGTATAGCTACACAATCATCATCATCATCATCATTTAGTTCAACCACATAATAGCACATGAAATTGCATAGCAATCAATGTAACATTCAACATTAAGGCTAATTAAATCTTACTACCTTAATCCAATTCTCTTTGATTTTCTTGTTCTTCTTTCTTGCTTCTACAAATGCCAAACCCTAACATGGCAATCCATAAAAATGGCAGCAAGAATCATCAACCATTCCTCATAAAAATCAATAACATAACTCAAGTAACTCCTAAACCCCTTAAAGCTTCTATCTTTGTTCTTGAATTTTTGGAGTTAGTTTCCATAAACCCTAAAAATTCCCTCTTGACCTTTTCCTACATGATTTTTTATGTAGATTCAAAATATCTACTTAGATTTAACAAAATAAATTTCCTTCTTTCAGTGTCAGCTTGGCCGAACCATTAGGGTTAAAAATCCAAAAATTGCAACTTTGATTGTATGGCTTCCAACACTTGTTCTTTAGGTTTATCCTACACCATTTTTCATTTTGAACACAATGGAATCCTCAAAAATTTGAAAAAATCATCCTAGGGTTCAGATCTAGCTTTGGCTGAACCATACCTCTTGAAGTTCAACCATGAAAATCTTTTCAAAACAACACTAAACCACTTGAAACCTTCTTAAATCATAGTGTTCTAACTATGTTTAGCAACAAAACTTCCTTCCCTACACTATATCCATTTTGGCCAGCAACAAGAAGGGAAAGAAGTGATTTTTCCAACCATACAAATCAATAAAACAAAGCAAGCAACATCTTAAGACAACTTACCAAGCTTGGATCTTAGTTGGAAGGTCAAATAGGCTTGCTTTTTGCTTGATTTCCCTTCAAGTTCTCTCATTTTCCCTCTCTTCATGCTTTGGACGAAATATGATCTGATTTAGGGGGAGGAGGAGCTCATTAATGTTCACAAAATATCCCACCAACCATCATTAATGATTTGCCAAGTGTATAAGCCTACTTAGTCTTAATCCTCTCTCTTAATTAACTTAAATCATAATGTAATTAAATTCCAAAGTCAAGATCCTCTCCATTGGTAGCTTGACACTTGGAAAGCTTTAATTACCATCCATTAAAGGCTTGACAAGTGGTAACTTATGGGTCAAGCAAAGTGCAAGACTCCGATTAACACTTTATCAGTGCAATTTTACTCTGGGTTTAATTTCTTTTCTATAATTGCAGCGCTCTGGCCTCTATAATTATTTTCTGTCAGATCCATAAATTTTTCTCCTCATTTTTATCTTCCCAAATTGCCCTCTTTGTCTCAAATTTAATTTCTCAATAATTAAATAAAAAGGAAAACTATTTTCCTTCTCTTTAGTGATTTTTCCTCATTTCAAAAGAATTGGAAAAAATCTTGGATACTTGAGGGTCTTCTTTTAATTTCATAATCTCTCATAATTCCTTGGGATATCATAGGAATTTTCTTGGGATTTTATTCTCCTTAAAAATATTTATTTGGAATTTTCCAAATAAAGGACCCTAAACTAGCTTAAATCGCCCTTAAATTCCTTTGTAATTTCTCTAAGGGCAATTTGATCATAAAACTAATTTTATAATCCCATATAATTCTCAAGGAACATTGTCCTTATTTTTCCTTAATTTTTGGAGGCTTGGAATTATTTTTCCATAATTATTCTTGACCAACTTTCCTTAATTAGTCAAACTTTTCATAATTGGCTTGGAAAATTATAATAATTATTTTTCACCAAAATTCTTCTATTTCTTCTTGTCAATTTTGACCCTTAATTATTTAGAAATATCCCTATTCCTAAATGCCATATTACTGGATGTGACACTAGAATTGTTGGATTTAAAGGCAAGACATAGGTGGACTGATGCTAGTTCCATAGAGTTACTTGAAATGTTGATTGACATGCTTCTAGAATGTAATGTACTTTCAAAATGAGTCCAGGAGGCCAAGAAAATGTTGAGTCAAATGGTTTCAGGGTATAAAAAGATATATGCTTGCTTTAATAAATGCACATTATACAGAAAGGGGTATATAGGGTTAAATAAATGTTCGACATGCAGTACTGATGATACAAACTAAGGAATGATGTTGGTGGTGCATGTGATGATGAGATTGTTAGTGGGCCTTCTTTGAAGGTATTGTGGTATCTTCTAATAATAGCAATGTTTAAGCTTTTGTTTTATAATGCCATAAAATCAAAGAACTTGAGATGGCATGTTGATAAGAAAATGAGTAATTGGAGCTTTAATATTTGATTGATTCTCTTCAATGAAAAAAATAGATCAAATGTTTCCTGAATTTGGTGGTGATCTAAAAAACCTTTGATTTGGAATTGGTACATACAAATCAATCCTTATGGTAATCTCAATAGGACACATAGCATATGGCTTGTTCTCCTAGTGCTTTACAACTTATCTCTACTATTAGCCAATTAAGCAAAATTAAACTAAAGTAATGATGCAAATGGTCTGTGATGGCTAGAGAGATACTGTTGTGCCATTTCCTACTAATGAGGTTTGTATAGTGGGTGGGCTTAAGGGAAATTTCATTATCTAGATGAAAAAAGAAATCTTCTTCAAATAAGTATAATATTAGTTTCATTGAGTAATGTAGAGATATGATATGATATTATATAAATATTATGTAATTATGATTAGGATTTGATATGATATGATATTATCATAATGAGCTATTAATGCAAAGGCTCCTCTCACTTGTATATATATTTGCATATTCTGATCAATGAAATACAAGGAATTATTTTCTATATTGTTCTCCACTTAACATGGTATCAGAGCGTGAGTGTTTTTCTTCTTTGGTTGTTTATTTTCAGTTGCTACAGTATCGGAAATAAATGTTTAAGCTTGTGACCCTTTCACGGAGCCTTTTCTAGTGATACTGCCCTGCCCAAACTTCTCCCCTCCTTCAGATCGGCCAAACCCGACATCTGACGACCATCTAACTAGTGCGTGATCGTCACACACCACATATAGATTCGCTAGAGATTCACGTGCCGGCGTGTGACGGTGCGTGGGACGTCTGTTTCATCAGTGACTTCAATGATCGGCGACGACTCCTCTTTTCCGGTGAGATTTTGGTACTTCCTTGTTGTGGGTACGGCGTGGTGTACTGTTCATTGGTTTTTCAATGTTCTACACTGTTCATTCCGGCATTCTATACTGTTCTGGCGTTCTATTTTGTTTCTGGCACGTCTTCGGTACTCTGTTTGTGCCATTCGGTTCTGTTTATAGCTCCCTGTGTAGCTGTTGGCCTGTTTCACTACTTTGGTATTTGTTAGGTGATCCAGATATTGTGCTTTGTGTCCCTATGTGACAATCTTTCGCATTCCTTTTGGTTAGTGCACTTCATCTATGACTGAAATTAAATCTGTCTCGGAGCTTATCCCAACTGTTACTAAAATTACTGATCACAAGTTGACTTGGGTAAATTATTTAGATTGGAGTAAAACCATTCGACTCTATTTGCGGAGCATTAAGAAGGAATATCATCTAACCGATGATCCTCTAACGACTGATTCAAAAAAGGCTTGGTTGCGGGATGATGCACAGCTATTTTTCTAGATCCGTAGCTCCATTGACAGCGAGATTATTCCTTCTATTAATCACTGTGAATTGGTTAAGAAACTAATGGATTATTTAGATTTTTTTGTATTCAGGAAAAGGAAATATCTCTCGTGTTTACGAGGTTTGCAAAGCTTTCTATCACCCTGAAAAACAGGATCGCCCTTTTAAAGCCTATTTTATGGACTTTAAGAGGATGTATGAAGAGTTGAATGTGTTGATGCCTCTTACTACTGATTTGAAGGTTCAGCATAAGCAACGGGAGCAAATGGCTATTATGAGCTTTCTTATTGGTCTCCCACCTGAGTATGACACTGTTCGCTTTCTATTCGGATCTGAGATTTTTGGCCTTCAAGATGTGTTTTCCAGAGTAATAAGAGTTGAGAATCTCTTGCCACCAGCTACTAGTACTTCTACAAGTGCCTTACTCAGTAAGGGCACCAATGAGAATCGTATTCCAAGTGATAACTGTGGGGGGCCTACCTGTGGTGGTTTGAAGCAAGGGGGAGCCCCTTCTGACTCCAGTGGGGTAGTGTGTTATTACTGCAAAGAATTGGGGCATACAAAATGCACATGTCGTAAACTTCAGAATAAACAACAACAAAATAACTCTACCCACGTGGCTACACAAGCTAGTGATACAATCACAGTTTCTGTCGCTGAGTATGCCCAGTTAAAATCTGCTATGCTGCTTGTGAGTGCCGCGGCTACAACAGGTAATAATGCTACTACCCTTGCTTCTTTTTCCTCAAAGTGGATCATAGATTCTGGGGCCACTGATCATATGATAGGTACCCACCATCTCTTCTCCTCTTACAATGCTTTCGCCAATTCGTCAAGTGTTTCTATCGCTGATGGTTCCCATTCTCAAGTTCTCGGTTCTGGCACTGTTAATCCCACACCCTCTATCCGTTTGTCATCTATGCTAAATGTCCCTAAACTTGCTTTTAATCTCTTATCTCCCAGTAAACTTACTCGTCAACTAAACTGTTGGGTCTCACTTTTTCCTTCTCATTGCTTGATACAGGATCTTTTGACGAGGCGGATTATTGGTAGAGGTTATGAATCTGGCAGGCACTATATCCTGGATGATCGGGTGTCTCATGCTGTGGCTTGCATTAGTAGCCATACTTCCTTTGAAGTTCATTGTTGATTGGGTCATTTGTCTTTATCTTCTTTTAAGAGAGTTTATCCTCAAATTTAGCATTTTTCCTCTTTAAATTGTGAGTCATGTCAATTTGCCAAGCATCATCGTCTTCCCTTAATGTCTCATGTCAATAAACGAGTTTCATCCCCTTTTGAGTTAGTCCATTCTAATGTTTGGGGTCCTTGTCCTATAGAGTCCAAAGCAGGTTTTAACTACTTTGTTACATTTGTTGATGATTATTTTCGAACAACTTAGTTATATTTAATGAAACATCATTCTGACATTTTTGTGCCTTTTGTGCTGAGATTAAAACTCAGTTTAATGTTTCTATTTGCACCTTATGAAGTGATAATGCTAAAGAATATCTCTCTACTTCATTCCAATCTTACATGCTTCAAAATGGTATACTTCATCAGTCATCTTGTGTTGATACACCAGCTCAAAATGGTAATGCAGAAAGAAAAAATCGCCACCTACTTGAAGTAGCACATGCACTTTTGTTTCAAATGAAGGTTCCCAAACCATTTTGGGCTGACATGGTCTCCACTACATGCTTTCTTATTAATCGAATGCCTTCCTCTGTTCTTGATGGTAACTCTCCTTTTACTACCCTCTTTCCTTCTAAGCCTTTGTTCCCCTATTGCTCCTAAGATATTTGGGTGTGTTTGTTTTGTGCGGGATATACGTCCATCTATTTCAAAGTTAGACCCCAAGTCTCTTAAATGTGTCTTCCTTGGATATTCCCAGGTCCAAAAAGGTTATCATTGTTTCTCACCTACTCTCAATCATTATTTAGTATCTGCAAATGTCACCTTTTAGGAGTCCAAACCATATTTCACTTGTTCTTCCCCGCCTGCAGAGGAGGATGACATTCTGATATACTCTATCACTTCATCATCACCATCGTCTCAAGCACTTGCTCACACACCCATTCAACCATTTGATCGTGTGTATACACGACGGTCAAAGGAGATTACTACTGCCATGCTAGCTTCTATTCCTCCCTTGTCCGCTTCGCCATCGGATCTTGAGTTGACCAACACTGAACCTCATTCTGACCCTAATCCTGAGACACCTCCTGTTCCAGACCCAGATGCCTCTCTTGATCTACCTATTGCCCTTCGCAAAGGTAAATGTACTTGTGCCCATCCTATTTCATCTTTTGTTTCCTATGACCACTTGTCTCCTGTGTCCAATTCCTTTGTTGCCTCCCTAGATACTATCTCTGTGCCCAAAACTATTCGTGAAGCCTTGGCCCACTCAGGTTGGCGTGCTGCAATGGAAAAGGAGATGGCAGCCCTTGACCGAGCTGGTACATGAACCTTGGTAGATTTACCAGCAGGCAAAAAGGCCATTGGATGTAAATGGGTGTTTACTCTGAAAACTAAGACTGACGGCACACTTGACCACCTTAAGGCTCGCCTTGTGGCTAAAGGTTATGCACAGACCTATGGCATTGACTATTCTGAAACCTTTTCTCCTGTTGCTAAGCTCTCATCTATTGATCTATTCATCTCTCTGGCTGCTACTTATGATTGGGATCTACATCAGTTAGACATTAAAAATGCCTTCTTGTATGGTGATCTCTATGAAGAGGTCTATATGGAGCAACCACTTGGTTTCGTTGCTCAGGGGGAGCGTGGGAAAGTATGTCACCTTAAGAGGTCCTTGTATGGTTTGAAGCAAAGTCCTCGTGCATGGTTTGACCGGTTCAGTACTGTTGTACAGAAATTTGGCATGAGCTAAAGCAAGTGCGATCATTCTGTATTTTATCAAAGAACAGCGGCTGGCATGATTCTCTTGGTGGTGTATGTAGATGACATTGTAATTACAGGCAGTAATAGTTCGTGCATCTCATCCCTCAAGTCCTTTCTTAATTCCCACTTTCAAATGAAGGATCTGGGCTCTTTGACATACTTTCTATTTATTGAAGTTATGAGAAGTAAGAAAGGCATATTACTGACACAACGCAAATATATTCTTGATCTATTGAAGGAAACTGGAAAGTTGAAGCAGCACCGACTAATTTCCTATGGTTCGCAACCCACTCCTTGATGCTGATGGGAGCATACTGCTTGATGACTCTCTTGATGATGAGAAACGGATGCTTGAGGCTCAAAAGACCAAACCATTTGAGAATCCTAAGAGGTACAGGAGAATGATTGGCAAGTTAAATTATCTCACCGTGACTCGTCCGGATATTACTTATTCAGTCAGTGTACTAAGCCAGTTCATGGCATCCCCGACTATTAGACAGTGGGAAGCCTTGGAGCACGTGTTGCATTATTTGAAGGGATATCCAGGTCGTGGGATATTGTACAGAAAGCATGGTCATACAGACATTGAGTGCTTTTGGGATATTGTACAGAAATCATGGTCATACAGACATTGAGTGCTTCTGTGATGCAGATCATGGTGGATCAAAGGCCACGAGACGGTCTACTACAGGATACTGTGTCTTTATGGGTGGGAATCTAATATCCTGGAAAAGCAAGAAACAAATGTGGTATCCCGATCAAGTGCAGAGGCAAAATATTAGGCTATGGCACAATCTGTATGTGAGATAGTCTGGATATATCAGTTACTGAAGGAAGTTGGCCTCAAAACCACTTTGCTAGCAAAGTTGTGGTGTGACAATAAGGCTGCCCTACATATAGCCTCTAATTTTGTGTTCCATGAACATACCAAACATATTGAGATTGATTGTCACTTTATGAGAGACAAGCTTAAAGAGAACTTCATCTCTACTGGATATGTGCGCTCTAGTGATCAATTAGGCGACCTTTTGACTAAAGCTCTGAATGGGACTCGTGTTGACTATCTGTGTGACAAGTTGGGCATGATTAACATCTATGCTCCAACTTGAGAGGGAGTGTAGAGATATGATATGATATTATGTAAATATTATGTAATTATGATTAGGATTTGATATGATATGATATTATCATAATGAGCCATTAATGCAAAGGATCCCCTCACTTGTATATATATGTGCATATTCTGATCAATGAAATACAAGGAATTATTTTCCATATTGTTCTCCACTCAACAAGTAAAAAGCAATTAGCTGAGAAGGTATAATTTCTATTTTTTTTAATCAATTAACAAAGATTTTATTCTAATGCTTTGTCTTATATTAAATTAGGTACCACTTCCTAAGGTTCTAACTATTGATCCAAATGTCATCACAAAGTTCACTCATCTAGCAATGCTTTATGATATAGCAGATCAAATGGACGAACCTTTTAATTTGGAAATACAAGCAAGCTTATGGGTCTAGACACTCCATATGACTTTACACTAGACAAGAAGGACCTCATTGAGTTCTAACTATGGAGGAGCTTAATGTAGTGGCTCATGCAGCTTGCATCTTATAAGTGATAATTAAGTATTTAACTAGCTACTTATTACTGTTATACTGATTCTATGTCATTTCAACTACAGGGCATTCCATCAGGAATGCAGTGAAAGGAGACTAGAGGACAATTTGGCTTTATGTATTACCATAAAGAGTGGAAAAGTGGCAGAATTCTTCAGGCAAGAGGAAGTTATATGTGATGAATGCAATGACCTTAACCAAGCGGTAATGTTATCTTGCACCTCTTATTGAAGGGTAAGTCATTTTTAATAATGATATATATGCATAGAATGTGTTTTAATTTAAACTATTTATGATTTTGCAGTTACTATTGGATATTGATTATTATTTGCCCCACGGAAAATACAATATATTGGTTTGATTTTCTTGGTCGGAAGCCAGTCAACCATACCAAAGAAATCTTTAAAACAATTTTCATTTTGTTAATTTATTTGTTATCAAGGTAATTTAATTATATTACATATATATGATTACTACTTTTATATTTTTCAGTGTCACTGTTAGCCGAAGTGTAGAGTAGTGTAGATATTTTGGAATCTACTATATGTATGAAATAATTATGATAGAGACAGTTAATAACTTTCACCAAGTAATTATAATACAATATATGATTACTATTGTGGTTGTAAATGTTGCTAACTAATGGTTTGTTTTGCTTCCATTTTAATTTTTAGGGGTTCAAAAGTTTACCCCTATACAAGTGAAGAGATTGATTCCATGAGAAATCTTTGTCTCACTCTTATTTGAGCAAAGAAATTGGTGAACATACACATGTAGGATTTTTAAGATTTTGCATTAAGTTACTCTTTTGGATCTTACCCGTAATGAGTTTCAATTGGTATATATATTATTGATTCTGGACATTAGAATTGTT
>NW_021632457.1:0-54432 GCF_004799145.2 Neltuma alba | reverse complement strand
AAGGACTCCCATTAAACTAGTTTCTTCATATTCAGTTAAAGAACTAGAAATAATGACAGGCAGTTTATTCTCAGGCTCAAGATAAGCATATTTGAGGTTGGGGGTAAATCTTTCAGTTCTAAAGTTGGGGGTTGAACAACAGAGGGAATTAGAGTAGAAATATCAGTAAAGTTAGAAAAACTCCCCTTTTGAGACCCTTGTGAAATGCACTCGCCAGCTTCACTTGGATCCAATATGCTACTTCAATCTTATTTATGATGTGCACCAAGCTTAAGTTGGTTTACAGCAGCAACAACCTTACAGCAGCAACAACCTTAGTTGGGTTGCCTCCATACCTATATCATTGTTAGAAATTAGATCATTCAGAAATCGCAAGGTATGGGGTGTAATCTTGGAATGTGTATGAGTAGCAATTGAGTCAGAGAGTGTTTACCCTTCAACCAAAGTCCTCAAGACATAAGGTGGTGAAGCAATTGAAGTCTGAAGTTCAGGGGTGACACAGCGGACTCAGGTCGTGACTTCATATCTCCAGGTTGTGACATAATTTCACAGAGGCCACCCTCTCAGATTGTTTGGGTTGAAGTCACGAGTTGATGATCTTCAGGTTGCGACTCAATTTGATAGAGGCCACCTTCGTCAGAGTCCTGGTCTGGGGTCGCGACTTGAGAATCCTCAGGTCACGACCTCATGTCACAGAGGCTCATATCCTCAGATTTTACTCCACTCTCAGTACTCATCACTTGTTAAAAATCTACATCATTAATTAACAAACTCCTTCCAAGGCCAATGTCAATTGTAAACGCAGAAATGGAATCAAAATTTGATAGAAAAGAAAAGTCTTGAGAAATGGAAAGCATGCTATCAATTTCTAAAGAATTAATGCATGGCACCTTATCGCTGCAAGGACTGGAAAATGAATAAACAGAAGAGAGAGAGAATTGAAATATTCATCATATGCACTTAAAGATGAGTCAAGCTCATAAGATTCATGTGATGATGCAGCAGAAGAATCAATCAATTTAGGTGAACTCATGTCATAACTATCATGCATATGCAGCTCATGCTCATCCCTAGCTTGCTCAATAGCTAAATCAATAGCATTTAAACCTATGAATGCAGAATTGTCAAAAGGATAGCGCATAGCTTCATTCATGTTAAAAGTTACAACATGATCCCCTACCTCCATTGTTAAACAGTTATGTTTCATGCTTATAATAGTCTTAGAGGTTTATAGGAAAGGTCTTGCCAAAATCAAAATGCTCTCATTTGCAAGTTCATTCGACATATCTAAAACATAGAAATCAATAGGGAATACTAGGTCCTTGACTTGAACTAGGATGTCCTCGATTATGCCCTTAGGATACCTAATTGACCGATCTGCCAGTTGAAGCACTACACTTGTGTCTTTAATTCCATTAATCCCTAATGCCAAATAAACTGACCAAGGCATGACATTTATAGCAGCTCCTAAATCTCACAACGCTCCCTTAATGTGAACCTTTCCTATGGTACAGGGGATTGTGTAAGATCCAGAATCTTGACACTTAACAGGTAGTTCGCCTTAAAGAAGGATGACACATTAGCACTCACCTGAATTCTCTAAGGGGCCTAAACCTTTCTTGTTATTACATAGTTCCTTTAGTAATTTGAAGTATTTAGGATTCCCTTTAAGAACTGAACTATTGGCACATTAATTTCCAGCTTGTTAAACAATGAGTAAGCATCAGTAGCCAATTTAGCATCAAACTTTTTCTTACCAGAGAAATAGGCTTTAGGAAAAGGAAGGTTTTTAGCACATACCTCCTTACCTACTGGCTTAGAGGCTCCTTGGTTGCTGGTCTCTAGCTTGTCCTCCTTTTGCTTGCCTTTGTGAGTCAAGCTCTCTACAGTGCTCTCATTTTCTGGCACCGCTTCTTAAGATGCTTCTTCTTGTGCTTGAATTGACTTCTCTTCTGGTTCAGTGTGTGCTCTTGCCTTCATCATGAGCTCTTCTTCTTTGGAGCTCTTAGACTTGCCAAGCCTCATCGAGGAAAGTGGGGGACTCTCTACCCCTTGTGCAGAATCATCCTTGTCTACCTTTTCACTTTCAAAGTGAACCTTTCTACCGCTTCTTAGAGTTATGGCATTAAGGCCTTTTGGATTGATAATTGTATTGGAGGGAATGCTGCCTCCACTTCTGGCTTGCATGTCATTGACCGCATTAGATAGTTGGGTCAAATGACTGGTGATATCAATGTTCTTTAAAGTGAGCTCCTCTAGTTTCTTATGAACGTCTGAGTTATCTTTCTGCATCCCTTGCAATATGGTGATTATGGAAACAAACTTGTCATCACTTTCCTTTATTCGCCCCTCTATGTTTGTCATCTGAGCAGCCATGCTCTTTAAAAGTTGAGAAGTGTCATCTCCTCTTAGTGATAGTTGAGATACCATAGTATGTTATGGAGTTGTCACCATTGCTCTTGAAGGATCTTGAAATGTGCTTGAGGAGGCCCCAGGATTGTGGAACTGATTGCCTTGGAACTGGTTTGGTCTATTTGCTCCCCCACCCCATTTGAAGTTTGGATGATCTCTCCAACCGGGGCTGTAGGTGTTGGAGTAGGGGTCCCTTTTCTGATATTGCCCCTCTCTTCCTTAATACATGGCATTCACTTCTTCAACTGGCCTAGGGCAATTTGAGGTAGTATGCATTGGTGAATGATAAACTTCACAACTTGTAGCTACTAGGGCAAGAGAGTGAGTTTTGTTGGAGTGAAGGCTTTCAACCGTATTTGCAAGTTTAGACATGTCTTGGGCTAGCTTTACCAAGAGGGGGTCTCTTTCAGATTTGGGGTCTCTTGGATCCCTTGAGATAACATGTTGTCTATTAAGAGAAAAGGTCCTTATTAACTCCCATGCAGTCCCTGGTTCTATATTTTCCATTGACCCATTTACAGCGGCATCCAAAACTTGTGCATCATATGTTGACAACCCATTGTAGAAATATTGTACTAAGTGCTCCTCAGGAATCTGATAGTTGGGGCACCGGGTAAGCATCTCTTGAAATCTGCTCCGAAATTCAAAGAACGTCTCAAATGGCTCTTGCTTAGCTACTAAAATTTCCTTACGGGCGGTTGAAATCTTTATGGAGGGGAAGTATTTATCCAAGAATGCTTTCTTCAAACTGGTCCATGACTCATAGGCATTGTCCACATATAGTGGCAGGTTCATATACCATTCTTTAGCTTTGCCTTCCAAAGATAAGTGAAAGACCTTGCACATGACGTCATCAATATTGGCTCCTACTGGCTTCATAGACAAGCACTGTATATAAAGAGTCTGGAGGTGCAAGTATGGGTTTTCTCCTGCAAGACCATGGAACTTAGGCAATGAGTGAATCAATTGACCTTTAATTTCAAAGTCTACACTGAAAGTAGGAAAAGCACCAGGTATAGGTTCAAAGTTCCCATCAGATTAAGTTAGTTCCTTAATGGTTCTACCCCTAGGTTGTTCATTAATCCTATTTTGGCCATTGTTTTCTCCTTGCCCCTCATTACCACCATTATTAGGTCTATTATGGTTACCATTCCCATTCCCACTGTTTGGACCATGAGGAGGTACTTCAGCCATAATTTCCTCATCTACTTCCTCACTCTCACTAGATGACTAGGGTAGGTCTCGTAAAATAGGCGGGCTATAAGATCCTGTATGTCTACCTCTCCTGCCCCTCTACGCGCTCTGGGTATGCATAACTACTCAAGAATTCAAGCACAGATAGAGTTCAAGAAAGAAGTAGGTTCAAAACCGTGTATTTACCAAGTGTGTATTTCAAAATTGAGGCAAACTCAATGATTTCAAATAATGCTCAGTGAGTTGAGGTGTATGAAGTGCTATACACTCTCAAAGTATGTGCAGAAAGCAAAGTTATGCAAAAAGAGTAAGTCTGGACACTCAGGAAAATTTTCAGTGGAAAACCAGATCAGGTCGCGACTTAGGTGATCCAGGTCGCGACTTCAATGAATAGAAAGCAACCCTGAAAAAAGATGGAGATGAGGTCGCGACTTGAAAAAGTCTAGGTTGCGACTTAAACAGGCCGAGAGCAACACTTGATAATGGAGGGCGGAGGTCACGACAAGCCACAAGTCAGGTCGCGACTCAATCAATTAGGTCGCTACTCCAAATATATAAGGTCGTGACGCAAAGTCACAGAGAGCTATTTTCGCAAAATCTTTGGAAAAAAATCACTAAGTACTTAAAAACCAGATGCTGAACAACTATGCACAGAGTTCAAAATTTCAAGTAATTGGCTAAAACACTCAGGATCAAGCTAGAATAAAATGCAAAATGCTATGCAAGAATGCAAATGCAAATGTATAGGGGAGAAAAACAAGATATTTGGTTCTATTTCTCAAAATTTTTGATGCTATGAAATGCAAGAATTAAGTTCAAAAACTAAAACTGTACGAGAATCAACCCAAATCACAATGGTGAGAAAAAC
Source organism: Neltuma alba (assembly GCF_004799145.2). Lineage (NCBI taxonomy): Eukaryota > Viridiplantae > Streptophyta > Magnoliopsida > Fabales > Fabaceae > Neltuma > Neltuma alba. The sequence goes on along the minus strand of NW_021632457.1, from coordinate 49,958 downwards.
CATTGACTAGGGAACCAAGTCAATGGCTTCCTGGCAACGACACCATTAATCGATGTGCTGGACTGTCACCTTCCGGATCGTCAAGAAAGAGAGTTGCACCAAATAAAATGCAGTATAGGATGCAACCAGTCATTCTTCTTGAGGAGCTTGTTATTGGAAATCCTAGTCTAACTTGGTTTTCAAAAACATTGTAAAAAGGGACGATTTTAGTTGTTTTAAAAGCGGTGCAACAAATGTAAAGTGCAGAAAGTTAACTATTTTTTTTGGTATTTTAAATGAATGAAGAAATTTTTTGGATTAAAAGGGAATTATGGTTAAACAGTCTCTTGATGATGAAAACTCAGCTATCATGCTCTTTAGAATGATTGGGAGTTTGGAAAACCTCTAAGTCTGTAGAAAACTGCAAGTAATCACTTGGGTCCAATGTCTTAATTAATGAAAACTCACTTTAATCAAAGTTAATTAACACCTCTTAAGACACTATTGAAAACCACTTAGAGTGTAGATGAATGAATGATGCAAATGTCCTTTGAATGTCAATTGACAAACGCAGAATACCAAGCATGCAGATTGATCATAATAATCATTGAAAATTAAACTGAACATAAGGATTCAAACTAAAATATTATATAGATTAATCAACATTAACATCATCCAAACCAAATATAATAGAATAGTCTAAACACCAGATTTACAATCATAAACCAAGTTTGATACAAGTGCAGAAAGTTCCTAAATCTAGAAATATTCAACACAGCATTAAACAAAGGTTTAGACTATAGAAAGAAAACTCCCCAATTAGATCACTGAGCTCAAGCTTCATTCTCCATCACCAAGAGGCTAAGGGGTTTAGCCTCTCATTCCTTCAAACCAATCGCAATCGCTCCAGGAATAAACAGCCATGGTTGAAGCTAAAAATAAAGTTGAAAAAATAGATAAGAAGGGTGTTGGAATGGTTTAATTGGTCCAAAATCTTAGAAAATGATGAAGAGATGAAGAAAAATAGAAGTTTTGGGTGTAGGATCAATGGAGACTTGAGAGGAAATGAGGGTGGCTCAACCTTGTGCAAATCTACAGAATGGAAGAGTGTCTTTTCGTGGTAGCTGCCCTCTTAGGTATAGAAGCTCAGAAACCTATTCCAAAATGCACAACTTCACTTAACGCACTCAGGTCGCGACCTCAGGAATGTAAGGTCGCGACTCGAGGGGTCTGGTCGCGACCTGATAGGTTCCATGTCGTGACCTGGGAAGACAGAGAGCTCTCATCTTGACTTGGGTCTAAAATGCGTAATTTCACTCAGAGGCATCTAGGTCACGACCTAAGTACTCCATGTCGTGACCTGGGGAGGCAGAACACTCCCAACTTTTGTGTTTTGGTCCTTGAAACATTTTGGCTCCATCCGTGCTCTATCATGATTCTTGTGTCCTTCTCCAATTGCCTGAAAATCACAACAAAGAGCTTTGTAAAGGCCAACTGATTACAGATAAAGGCAATTAAAATTTAGAAGAGAAAAATGACCCTTTTTACCCCTTAAACAGTAAAAGTCAATGCATGACTCAATGTAATCAAATGGATATAAATGCACGCATAATGAGGGTAAAATTGTTGCAAAACATTAGAAAACACTTGAGAAAACCATATAAAGATTGGGTCTATCACTGGGGCATATTAATTCTCATTTCTTTTGATATGACTGCCTAGTATATAGACTCCTTATTCAAATCCTCTATTATTTTAAATTCCTTAGGTACTGACAACAACTTTTTCTTTGGAGGTAATATACTACTGGGGCCTGCCTCATTGTCATTATTCCCTGATCTAAGTACTAGCTGTGAACATAGTGTTAGCTGTGTGCTTGGTGTTGGTCGCGTACTGGATCTTGATTCATCCTCTTGTAGCTCTATAATTTGATTAGAGTTATCCCAGTGGAGGGGTAAGATCGTCTGGATCTTCTACTAACAGGTGATACCTGTCACATCCCACAAAAATTAACATTGATAAGAGGGATGAAAAAATTGAGTAAAGGACCAACAAACTAACTGAAGAAGCTAGGCATAATATAAAATCCAAAAAGCGTCCGAACCGATATTTTCAAAATTATCAGTCTAGGAAAGGAAAAATGGAAAAATGTGAGAAAAATTCTAGAAAATTTCCCAAAAATGAAAAATTGGTAAATTAGATGGAGGCTTGAAGGTGAAAACATTGTGAAAATAGCTTGTTACAGAATTTCCTAATAACAAAAGTTTTTTGGGAAAATTAGTGGAAATTGAGTAAAAATAATTATTTTTAATATGTAGAGGCCTCAATAATTCTTAAAAAAAAATATGGAACAGTTATCTAAATATTTAATTGAGTTTATAAAATTGATTCCAGGCCCTAAAAGTGCAAGAATTAGTCTTAGGAATTTATTTCCAAAGTCTTATTGATAAAGTCGTATTTCGTACGAAATTCAAAATAAATAGTTAGAGATAGAGATAAATTCTAAAATTTTTCAAAATGCTTTTCTATATTAAAATAGGATTTTTCATGGAGAAAAATATAATTTTGGAGGCCTAGAATGATTATGAAAAGTTACAAGTAAATAGTAGCTGATAAACCTCAATTTTGCTTGGAATTGATATTTTATGTTTGGGCCACTTTCCATGCTTTTTCCAAATCAAAATTGGGCCTCATTTTGGGTCAAGAAAGCCCAAAAATTTTGTGCAAAATGGTAGCCCAACATTTGAAGGGATTTAAGCCCAATTTAACCCTAAAAATCAATGGAATATTCTTTGTTAGTGGTAGTTTCACCTAAGAGGGGGTAAATTGGGTGATATAAAAAAGTTGACTTTATAAAATAAATAACCTAATAATGCAAAGTAATCAAGTTTAGAAAGATTTCATCAAAGATGAACAGAAGTAGAACATGTAGGAATTTATATTGGTTCGGTCCCAACCACTTGACCTGCATTCTGTCCTCAGAGCGACTCTAAGTTTTTGGCTAATCCCCAAGATTCAATGGGCTCTTGGTGTCTTAGTACAGTGATTGAGCTCACTCTCAATCACTCCTTCTTACTTCTCCCAAGGTTACAATCCCCTCAAGAATGCCAAATTCTTGAGTCACTCATAATAAATGATTTACAGATTTTCTGTCAAGAGGGTATAAGATAAACACTGAAGCTCAGACAGTAAAATCAGAGTATTGAATGCAATGATTAATTTCAATAGTTGTTAGCTTGGCTCATTCACTACTTCATTCAATACTCTTTGCGCCATTTATAGTTAGAGTCTTTTAAGTTTCCGTTAGCGACAGGAGCTTGTAACCGTTGGGATATCAATTGCGTATGTTTGGCAGTTGTAACGGTTCGTAATAAATGCTTCTGACACAAGTAGGTTGAGCCTATAATGTATCCGTTGAGCTTTGTAACCTGTGGAAATGCCTCGACACAAGGATAAGTTTTTCTTCTCAAGTGAATAAGAATGAATAAGAGAAGAGATGATGATCTTTGGATTTAATCCAGGAAATGAAAATCATAAATGAAGGATCAGATAATCAGAGAATCAATTTTATCGAATTTTATCCAAGATTTGATTGATAAGCCCTTAATCGATAAAGTTATCAATTAATAGAAAAGGAAACAATCTAAATAAAAGACTTACTTATTAAAGTTATTATGAATCATACACTTTATAGAACAAGTTATCAATAAATGGTGAAATATAGTCAAAGTGATTTTATCAAGAAAATTCATTTGCAAAGCTTTTAAATTGAAACAGGTGCCTTCTCTACCTATTGTAAGAAATCAATTAAGATGATTAATAAAGGCTGAGAAAAGCTTAAAGATAATTATATCATAATTAATAAAGGCTATTCTTCCAGATTGATTTCCTCCAAAACTTACTTTACCACCTTCTTTAGGTTTGAGTGTAGAGAACTTGTCAGTGTCACCTATCACGTGTCTAGAGTCGATGTACCATTTTTTGTTCTAGATGCCTTAAAATAAACCTGTATCAAAAAAATCACGTTTTAGGTACACATACCTTCTTGGTTCCTTTTAGGTTAGTTTGGTATGTCCGTGGTACATAAGTACCTTTGGGTACTCATTTTAATGTTCTGTAAGTTCCTTTCTTCTTGTGATGAAAAGAAGATGTCGTATGACCCTTATGGTTGCAATAAGAACAATATGCAAAAGGATTAGAAGAATGAACAGAATTTCTAAAGAATGCTAGATACGATCGTTCACTATTTTTCTTCTTTCTTTTACTCTTGTCTTGAATAGGATCATATCCTATTTCAGATTTGTCTATTGTACATTGTTGAGCTCCTAATATGACTTTGAGCATTTCACTGCCCTTTATGAATTTCTCCAGAGTCTTTGTGAGTTCCTTATTTTCTTTTTGTTCTGCTCACACTCTGTACAGGTTAGCAAGTTGACCTCTTTCTGCTTAACTTGTTCTTCCAGGCTCTTGACTTTCTTTTTGGAGCTTACCAACTCCTTGGCTATTCTAACTAGTTCAGAATGTAAACCATTATATTCAGATTGTAATTTATCATAGGAAGGTTCAAAAATGGTTACCTCATCAGTCTCTAAATCTTCATCTTCTTATGCCATGAGACAAATTTTAGCCATTTCTTCATCTTCTTTAGATGAGCTATCGCGCTATATTGAAGTGGCAAATGCCTTCTTCTGTTTGAATTTTTCTTTTCTTTTATCTTTGTCCTTTGACTTAGATAGGTGAGGACAATCTGCTTTGATATGTCCTATTTTCTTACACTCAAAGCATATGATTGGATCTTTGGTCTCCATTTGAGATATAGAGGCTTTTCGTTTTAATTGGAATCTTGTCCTAGCTCTGCTCTTGTAGAATTTCTTGAATCTCTTAATTATGAGACCTATTTTCTCATCCTCCAGATCTTCTTCATCATCATCTTCACTCTCTTGAGCCTCGAGAGCAATACCTTTGCGAGTTTTTCCGTTCATCTCCTTCTTATACTTCTGCTTGCTTTCATATTTTGCCAAGCTTTCAAAGAGTACAGCAACCAAGCCAATTGATTCTTTGTTTTATTTCTTCAATGGTCGTCACCTTCAGTTCCCACTCTTTGGTGAGTCACTTAATATTTTCCTCACTTGATCCTCTTGACTATATTTATTACCAAGTGCAGTGAGGTGATTGATGAGGTGTGAGAATCTTACTTCCATATCTCGAATGCTCTCTCCGTCTTTCATTCTGAACAATTCAAATTTTGGGGTAAGAGTGTTAATACTACTCTATTTCACTCCGGTCATTCTTTCATGAACAATCTCTAGTGCTTCCCATACTTCCTTTGGGTTTCTCGGCTTGAAACCCGAAAATACTCTTTCAGGCTCAAGGCACAGGTCAGCATGTTGATTGCCTTATCATTCAGTAGAATGAGCCTTTTATCCTCATCGTCAAATTTGCTGGGACTCTTAAAAACTTGTTGGTTATATACTGTCTTCATTGGAACATAGTTGCCATGCTCTATCATGTCCCATAAGTCATATTCCGCAGCTTTGATGAAGATCTTCTTTCTTATTTATCAAAATGTAAAATTTTCTCCATTGAAGCCTATCACACCTTAATATTGGATCTACTTAGGGTTTAATTAAAACTATTTTAGACTACATTAGATGGTCTTGGGCTCAGAAATCTATGAAAAACGCTGATTTTCAGATTTTTACTGTTCATCAGGTAAAAAACCAATTTTATGGCTCATCTTCAAAAATTCATAACTTAATCTAGAAAAATTAAAATGAAGTGGTTCAAAATTCTATAAAAATATCTTTGAATGACCTTTCAAGAAAAAATAATCTTATGAACCCATTCCATTTGAAAAAGTGTCAAGTTTTTGTGAAATTAACCTCTATCCATTTGGCAAAAATCCCTTTTCCAGATTCTGAACCTTAACTTTAAAAAATCATTAAAAATCATGTATTTGGCCATTTTTAATGTGCTGCCTATCAATTTGAAGCCCAAGACGTCAACATTAGGCATACTAAATTTCGTGCAGGAATTCATTCGGTAACGTAATGAAATGTGGCTCTAAACTGGCGTCCTACTTAGGGATTACAGCTCCAACCATACATGCTTATACATAACCAAATATAAATATTTCCTCATGGCTTATCACCATATTTATCCTTGGATTTTAAGCCTCCCTTTTGATGATTCAGTCCCTAAAATATTAGTTACATATGGGGGATGAGATTTCAATGAAATCCCAGTAGCAAGATGAATCAACCAAAACATCAACATGCATTAATTACAAGCATTCTAACCTTTTTCTATTAATAGGGAACTACTTTACCTCATACATGTAGCACTCTAACATACAATAGCCAAGGCACATAAAGCAAAGAGTATAGCTACACAATCATCATCATCATCATCATTTAGTTCAACCACATAATAGCACATGAAATTGCATAGCAATCAATGCAACACTCAATATTAAGGTTAATTAAATCTTACTACTTAATCCAATACTCTTTGATTTTCTTGTTCTTCTTTCTTGCTTCCACAAATGCCAAACCCTAACATGGCAATCCACAAAAAGGTCAGTAATAATCATCAATCATTCCTCATAAAAATCAATAACATAACTCAAGGACAACCTTTGTCCCTTAAAGCTTTCCCCTTTGTTCTTTAAATTTTAGAGTTTGTTTCCTTAAACCCTAAAAATTTTCTCTTGACTCATTCCTACATGATTTTTCATGTAGATTCCAAATATCTACTTGGATTCAACAAAATAAAATTTCTTCTTTCAGTTTCAGCTTGGCCGAACCAAAAGGGTTCATTATCCAAAAATTACAACTTTAATTCTATGGCTTCCAACACTTGTTCTTTAGGTTTATCCTATACCATTTTTCATTTTGAACACAATGAACACCTCAAAAATTTGAAAAACAAATCCTAAGGTCCAGTTTTAGTCTTGGCCAAACAGTACCATTTATGAAGCATCAAAGAAATCTCTTCAAATCAATATCCAATCACTTAAAACCACCTTAAATCATAGTGTTCTAACTATGTTTTGCAACAAAACCTCCCTCCCCTAACATTAAACAATTCGGCCAGAACCAAACTAAGAGGAAAACCAGAAATTTCAACCATCAAACTCAAGAGAATCAAGCAAGGAATGACATAGAATCATCTACTAACCTTAACTCCAAGCTTACTTGATCCAAAGTGGTTGATTCTTCCTTGTTTCCACCTCAAGCTCTCTCTTTTTCCCTCTCTTCTTGCCTTGGCCGAATCATATTCAGAAAATGGGGGGGGGAGCTCATTAAGGTGCACAAAATATCCCACCAACTGACATTAATGATTTGCCAAATGTCATATGCTTATTTAATCTTAATCCTCTCTCTTAATTAACTTAATGCCAAATGAAATTAATTTCAAAAGTCAAGATCCTCTCCATTGGTGGCTTGACACTTGGAAAGCTTTAATTACCATCCAATAGATGCTTGACAAGTGGCAACTTGTGGGCCAAGTAAAGTGCAAGACTCTAGTTTTCACTTTATCGGTGCATTTTTACTCTGAGTTTAACTTCTTTTCTATAATTACAGTGCTCTGGCCTCTGTAATTATTTTATGTCAGATCCATAAATTATTCTCCTCATTTTTATCTTTCCAAATTTCCCTCTTTGTCTCCAATTTAATTTCCCAATAATAAAATAAAAGGAAAACTAATTTCCTTCTTTTTAGTGATTTTTCCACTTTTCAGAAGAATTGGAAAAAATCTTAGATACTTGAGGGCCTTCTTTTAATTCCATAATCTCTTATAATTCCTTGGGATATCATAAAAAATATTTTGGGATTATATCCTTCTTAAAAATATTTATTTGGAATTTTCCAAATAAAGGACCTTAAACTAGCTTAAATCACCCTTAAACTTCTTTGTAATTTCTCTAAGGGCAATTTGGTCATAAAACTAATTTTATAATCCCATATAACTTTCAAAAGATATCATCCTATCTTTTCTTAATTTTCTGAGGCTTGGAAATATTTTTTCATAATTATTCTTGACCAATTTTTCTAAATTAGTCAAACTTTTCATAATTGGCTTGGAAAACTATAATAATTATTTTCCATCAAAATTGTTCTATTTCTCCTTGTCATTTTTGGCCTTTAAATATTTAGGAATATCCCTATTCCTAAATACCATATTACTGGATGTGACAAAGCCTGCTGGTTTTGTCATCAAGCATCCTTTGGGTAGCACCTTATCATCAAATCCTATCATTAGGATCTCTCTTCAGACGGTTAAGTCCTTTTCAAAGAGATTAGCTCTGATACCAAATGTTGGTGGCAGTTTCACTCAAGAGGGGATGAATTGGGTGATATAAAAAATAGACTTTATAAAATAAATAACCAAATAATGCAAAGTAAACAAGTTTAGAAAGATTTCACCAAAGATGAGTAGAAGTAGAACACGTAGGAATTTATATGGATTCAGTTTCAACCACTTGACCTACGTCCAGTTTTCAGAGCGTCTTTGAGTTTTTTGCTAATCCCCAAGATTCAATGGGCTTTTGGTGCCTTTGTACAGTAATTGAGCTCACTTTCAATCACTCCCCCTACTTCCTATAAGATTACAATCCCCTTAAGAATCCCAGACTATTGAGTCACTCATTGTAATGAACGATTTACAAATTCTCCCTCAATAGTATATAAGATAAACACTGAAGCTCAAAGAGTAAAAACAAAGTATTGAATACAATGATTAATTTTGACAGTTGGTAGCTCAGTTCATTCACCACTTCATTCAATGCTCTTCGCGCCATTTACTTTCAAGTTTCCATTAGATACAAGAGCTTGTAACCATTGGGATATCAATTATGTGTGTTTTGCAGTTGCAATGGTTGTTTGTAATAAATGCTTCTGACACAGGCAGGTTGAGCCTATAATGTATTCATTGAGCTTCGTAACCTATAGAAATGTCTTGATACAAGTATAGGTTTTTCTTCTTAAGTTAATAAGAATGAATAACAGAAAAAATGATGATCTTTAGATTTAATCTAGGAAATGAAAGTCATAAATCAAGGATCAGATAATCAAAGAATCAATTTTATCAAATTTTATCGAAGACCTAATCAATAAGCCTTTAATCGATAAAGTTATCGATTAATAGAAAAGGGAGCAATCTAAATAAAAGACTTACTTATCAAAGTTATTATGGATCATACAATTTATAGAATAGGTTATCGATAAATGGTGAAATATACTCAAAGTGATTTTATCAAGAAAATTCATCTGAAAAGCTTGTAAATTGAAACAGGTGCCTTCTCTACCTTTTATAAGAAATTAAGATGATTAATGAAGTTGAGAAAAGCTTAAAGATAATTATATCATATTTTCTAAGAAATATCATGAAGAACAGTTTAAAAGAAATGTGTTTGTACTTCAAGGAATGTAACAATAAAATTGCTACACTTTTAAATTAATCAATATTGAAAAGTTAACCATAATAGAAAAGAAACTTTGTAAAACATTTAAAAATACTATCATGGTTATATAAACATCCTAAATCACACGAGATTAACCATGATAGAAAAGAGTCAAACCAATATATAAATATATCTATCATGGTTAAAAGAGTCCTTCTAAATCAACTTTGTGCAAATCTAGATTCACAATGAATAGGGCTTTGGGCATTATGAACCCAAAATGTCACTTTCAACCATAAGCCCATAACACAAATTACTAAATAATACATTTCATAACTTTCTAAAATCAAAAGTCATCTGATGTCAAGGGTTGTTGTAGATCTACAACTCATACAAAAAAAAATCACATGCAAATACCTAGAGGCTTTCAGCCTTCTACTAGTATGCAATCCAGCAACAGTTATCAAAAGTATACTGTCAAAATAGTCAATCTCAAACATATTAGAGGTGTGAAATGGGTCCTATTATGGCAATACACATCTATCCAACACAATCAGAAGGGTGGAAGCACTACTATTTCACAGTACTAGCTTAAACATTCAGAGCCTTCCCTGAGTGACCCAAACAGGAGCTATAACCTGGAAAAGTGTTAAATTAACAAGGTGAGACAAAAGCCTCAATAACTTAAAATCCTATTTATCAAGCATACAAATAAGTGCTTGTGATGTGTCAAGTTAGACAATTGCAAATTCATAGTATTTAAACAAATTTCATATTGTCAAAGTATATAACAAAGTACAATTAATAATCCTCTCACCTCCCTTATATCTACCTGTCTTATGTCCTTTGACTAAAACCATGGGCTAAACCCTCATCTATGTGACTGGTAATTCGATAAGCTTACCGATCGAGTGATATGGACCGGCCAAAATCCACAGAGCATAAGACCGGACCATGGGTTCCTCGTCTAGTCTGCTAGTGGGGTGTCAATGCCCTATAATGAGTAATTGGGCCAAAGGACCAATCAATGTACACTTGATGGCCCTACCACCTTATATCCTCAAATGTACATAATTCACCCCCTTATATCCTCTTTGGTATAGTTCATATCATCAACATCCGCTACCCCTCACATATCAATACTCAAAATATTGTATTCATAATAAATTATCAACATGTCAAAATCAATTTGAGTTTCAAATTCCCAATTAATTCATAATACATGAGATCATCATAATTGTAAACAATATATATTTTGTAAAGAAAGTCTCACAAGACAAATTTCAATAACAACATAATTTTATGGCTCATATCGTAATCCAATGATATTTCATAAATCCCGTATAATTAACAATCAATCACAAACAACCTATGAGCATGAATAATAAGTGGAAAGTGGTTACCTCTCGCCCACTGGGAAAAGGATTACCACAAGGTTAACCCTGTGCTCAAACCAACAATCTAAACATTTAATCTACACAATCAATAAATTTACATATCAATACACAAGCTATTTAATTAATTGCTTGAGCTAATATGTATATAAGCTAAAGTTTCTAATTCTATGCTAAAATCCCAAACCTTCATATAATTAAGTCTTTTAGCACAAAAATTTATATATCCTAACAATCCATAATTTTCATTTAAACCTTTCAAAATATTTACTTTAATACAAGATTTTTCTCAAATTTTTAAAATCAAACATTATCATATTTAAAATTTAAAAATCCTATGTCAAGTTTAAATCTCAAAAACCAACCCTTAGAAATTCAATATACATCAAATACACCTAAGTAAATAATTTAGTCAACAGTTCCATAGTAGAATATCATGTTTTCCACAAATAAATATCTATTTAACTAAAATAATTCATTTAAAAATATTAGGTCAGTCAAAATAAAACTGAACTGATAGAAATGATCTACTAAAATAGCTCTGCAATACTATGCCCATTTATCATCAAAACTCAGCACTTGTTTCAAACCCTAAACCCAAAAATTTTCTCTAAATAGTATAAAATTACCATCATTAGATAGATATAGATGAGTTGAAAAACTTTCATGAAGAGAGTTTGATAAAAAGAAGTCATTTGACTTATCAAAATGATCTGCAAATGTTGAAACCCTACTAAAAAAAGAGAGAACGGCGCTGGTGAAAAGACCCCATGTTAACATGACACATAATTACAGTTTAGAACCTTGTTTATTTCCATTTTCTTTGCCTTTTCTTCCCTTTTTTTATCCATTTTATTATTATTATTTAGTAAATTTTCTTTTATATATATACTTTATAGATCTTATTTTTAGAAATTCTCTTTTCTTAAATAACTAGAGAATAAAACTCATTTATTAAGTATTAAAATTCTTCTAAACTTAACTAAACACTAGGAATAAAAATTGGGATGTTACGCGAAACAGATGATCAATAATTCACTTGATCAAACAGTTTATCGATCATTGAAGTAAGTATAGAAAATCATTTTAACCAAATTTATGTGAAATGTTAACAATAAGACTTGATCGAACATATTATCTGAAAAGCTATCAAAAAGACTTAGACAGAGTAAGGAAAGAAAACTTGGCATTAATCGATTAAATGATCGATAAGTGCATTTATCGATTAGATGGTCGATAATTGTGATTATTGATAAAGTGATCGATAATTGACCAAATAAAACTTGAAATTGAGTAAGACTGAGAGAAGCTTAATCGAGCAGGTTATCGAACATTATAGGAAAACAAACTTAAACAGTTTTAGAACAAATTATCGATAAGTATGATTATCGATAAAGTGATCGATAACTCATAAAGTATTCTGAATAGGATTTAGATGATTGAGACTTACCATTTATCTAAAATGTGATCGATAACATCATTTATCGATAAGGTCATCGATAAATGCTTATTAACAGAGGGAAACTTACCTTTTTAACCTGATAGCTTATCGAACATCAGATTTATTCATCATGTGATCGATAATTTACAAATAGTAACCAAATTCAAGCAAGACTACTAGTGATTGATAAGGTGACCAAGAACATATTTATCTTATAGGTTATCTAGAATAGTAATTATGTAACACGTGATCGATAAAACTCTACAGTACTTAAACTCATAACATTCAATCATTTATCTAACACGTCTTTGATCAACCCAATGATCCAACACATGATCGAATAACAATTTAATAGTTATGTAGAGAAACTTAACTATTCATTTTGTTATCATCAAAACCTTAAATCTAACATTTTTGTTAGTGGCAGTTGCACCCAAGAGAGGGGTGAATTGGGTGATATATAAAAATTTGACTTTATAAAATAAACAACTGAATAACACAAAGGAAGTAAGTTTAGAAGGGTTTCACTGAGGATGAACAGAAGTAGAGCACATAGGAATTTATACTGGTTCGGTCTCAATGCTTAACCTATGTCCAGTCCTCAAGCACCTCTGTGTTTTCCACTAAACCCCAAGATTCAATGGGCTTTTCGTGCCACAGTACAGCAATTGAGCCCACTCTCAATCACTCTCCCTTACTTCCTATAAGGTTACAATCCCCTTAAGAATCCCAAATTCTTGAGTCACTCGTTAAAGGTAATAAATGATTTACAAATTCTCTCTTAAGGGTGTATATGTCACACCTTCATTTTAAACCCCATTATACATCATTTGGAACCATTCGAAATTGTTACACGATGCTCAAAGTAAGTAAAAACCAAGATTTAAAATTTTGATTCAGTTACTATTCATGTAACCCCTAAAAATCAGGTCAATTTTGAAAAATCATAACTAAATGTAGAAAAATCAAAACAAAGTGGTTCCAAGTTTCACGCAAAGCTTATGACATGCTCTACATAGGAAAAATATTCATAGGTATCAATTTCTCACAGATCAATACCAGTTTCCACGCAATTATGCACTGTTCATTTAATAAATTCTGAAATTTCCACTATTTTTGCCCAACTTTGAAAAGGCATAACTCTTTCCACAAAATTCCAAATTTAACGATCTACTACTTGATTTAAAGCTAAAAATATGATATATTAGTCAGCCAAATTTCCAATCCAGATTCGAACATTTTCTATTTATTTCGTATGCACCAAGTTTGGTCCTTTCTAGTCAAAGGTTATCCCCTAATTACCCTTGTTTTGGCTCTTTCTTAACTTTTTACCCATCCTTAATCATTTGGGACTTAACACATGCTTGAACATACATTCTACTATATTTTCACATGTTTAAACATAGGTGTACATACTTGGCTCCCATTAGGAGCTATTATCCAACAAACATTTCTAAAGTCAAAATATTACATAACAAGTTCCAAAATTGACACTAGGGTACATTAATTGTTCATTAGGCCTCCGGGACAATTTCTTTGCCTTTTCCCTTGCTTGCACTTCCTCCTAGATGGTGTTAAACATAAGAGTGAGATTTCAAAGAAATCCCAGTAGCATAGAATCACAATTATCATGCATTCCTGCAAACACTACGTGCAATGCTTTTGTGCATTTATCTTAGTTACGTGGTCATGCTCTTATGCCATGGAAAGTAAGCTATCATACACATATTCAATAGACATAATTCCAAGGCAACATAATTCAAACATTGCAATCAATATTTGCAATAAAGCTTAGTAACATCATGGCACACATTGCACACATACACATTAACACATCAATGTAAGCAAGAAAGCAATCAAATGTAATTCGATGCTACCTTTTGGTACTTGGTCCTTGACTTCCTTTAAGTTCAAGATGTTTGCTTGAGGATTTGGCAAGGTACCTATCAAACCAACACCAATGCTAATCATTCAAAAATTATTCAAACACATTCCCCAATACTTAAACATTAAACCCTTTTTCTTGGGATTTTTGGCCTAATTGTTTTCCCTTTGATTCAAGAAACCTCCTTGGCTATTCCTACATGGTTTTTCATGTAGAATTCAAATATCAAATCAAATTTTACAAAATCAAATCCCTTCCTTAAGTTCTGGTCAAAACATAAATGAATTTTTACAAGGGAAGATGTCAAAATTTCTAACTTTGATTTTTAATGCTTCCAAATTCAATTCCTCCATATAACCCTACACAAAAATGCCCAAGGAGTTCAATGGAAGCATCAAAACCATTAAAATCCAATCATAAGTTCATGAATTCAAGATGGCTGAACACCTACCCTAGGTTCATAAATTTTCACATTTGATTCCAATGAATTTAAACATACTTCCATAGCATAATCCTACACAAAATCACATTTTAAATCTATTGGAACCATTAAAACTTATTGAAACAATTCCTACCCTTGAGTTCTTGAGTTGGCCGAACTGAATACTCAAAGGTCCTAGGGAAATTTCTTCTATAACCCATTCAAAACAGCATCAAACATCAACAACACAAGCTCATACTCAATTTGCTATCCTTTCTTAACACTTCCAGCGTAACAGAAATGGAATAGCACTTCCCCCTCAAATTAAGTCACGATTTGGCCATTTAAAATACATCAAATTATAGCCTAAACATACCTTAAGGAGTCTTGGATTAAATCTTGATGATTAGCCTTGGATTGGAAGTGGTTTGAAGGGTGCTTGGAATTCAAGAAAAATTTGTGCAGAACCTCCCCTATTTTTCCAGATTTTTGCACGAATTTTGGCTGAATTATGGGGGTATTTATAGACCTCATTTGCTGCCCCAAAACCTGCCCTTGGGCAGCTATTTCTGCCCTAAAATTAAGTGTGTAAGTCGGCCAAAATGAGGGAGCAATCTCAGCCACACATCCTTTGACTCAAGTTTCAAGAGAGTTGATCCAATGGTTAAAAATTTGCCCAGCACACAAGCCAGCTGTTCTGATCATGATGAGCACGAATTTGGGCCTTGTTGGATGCTAACTAAATGGTAAAAACTGATTAGGAAGCAATGGAATTGGTTAGGGTAATTTTAAAAATTATTTGGTCACATAATACCCCATTTCTTGCCCCCTATTAGAGAAAAATAGCTAAGGGCTTCCAAAATTCCATTTCTTTTCATGATAAATCCCTATTTATTCCAAAAGTGTGATCTGAAAGTTTTGGAAATTGTTCAAGGCCTCTAGGTATTTTTTTCACATTTTCTCCAAAATCGGGTCTTTACCAATAGGAATTCGAGAGTAAATTCTCCATAAATTATTTCCTGAATTTTCAATGCTTGGAAACAATTTTATAAATTCATAAATATTCCTATAGAGTGTATCCATATTTTTCCTTGAATTTTTGGAGTCCTTAGGTAATTAAAATAATTATATCACTTTAATTCCCCTTTATTTTTCCCTATTTTCCCAAAAATTATTATTCTTCTGGGAATTTTTACCAAAATTTATTTTGGGCCATTCTCACTCCCAAAACATCATAGGTGACTCAAAAACCCCTAATTCTACCTTTTTCTATTTTTAGGGAATTTTTGAGAATTTTTCCCAAAATTACCATTTTGCCCCTAGGGACCTGATAAAGTCAGTTTCGTCCATTTTGGGTTTCCATGCTTTACTCATACCTTATGCATATCAATCATGTCTCATTTCTCACATTCCCATTACTAGGGTTTCAAATTTTGGGATGTTACAGTATAAGATAAACACTAAAGCTTAGACACATATGAGGGGGGGAGGTCAAAATTTTTTCTATAAATACCCCCCTAAAACACTTGAAATTTGGGGGAGGTGCTGCCAAATGAATTCTTGACCTTAAGAGAGAGTTTTTAACTGTGCAATTGAAGGAAGAAACACCAAGCTTTGATCAAGGATTTATTGAGGTAAATTTGAGCTTGTTTATTGTTGAGTTTAAAGCTTGTTATGGTTAGAAATTCAAGTTGTAAATTAAGGTGGTGGTGCTGTCCATTTTTGGTCGAGAAGAGTATGAATTAGGAGAGGATAGAAGCCTTAAAAATGAGTTGGAATTATCTTGTTTAAGTGATGTTTAAATTGATTTGTGGAAGAAAACTAAGTTAGCGAGTTTTAGCATACCATTCGTCCATGATGAGTTCTTGAGGTAGGAGTTTATTTTGATGTGTTTTGATAATTCTAATGAGTTCAAAAGGTGTTTTTGTGCAAGGAAACACCAAGAAAAAGTATTTGAAAGCATTGGAATCAAAATTGAAAATTTTGAGCAAAAAAGGGACCCTGTTTGGCCAATGCAAGTTGAAAGGGAAGGAGTGTGATTTTGTTAAAACTGAATTGATATTTAGATTCTACATGAAAAATTTAATAGGAATAAAACAAGAAATTGATGGAATCAAAGAAGGAATAATAATGTTAAAAATCAAGGAAAAATTGGTCTAATTGAATTTAATATCAAACATTAATGTTTATGCTTGAATTGTTGGTAATTTGGAATGTATTTATGCTTGAAATGATAGGCACATTGCAAGAAATCAAAGAGGAATCCAATATTCCCAAAGAGGTCGAATTGGTTCATCAACAAAGAGGTAGTATTAAACTCATAATTTGATTGCTTTCTTGCTTGTTTAAATGTGTATGTGTTATTTGATTGATATTGCCATGATGTGATTAAGCAAATTACATGATTATGTATGGCATTATATGTTGAATGTGCCTTGGCATTATGTATGAAGATTGGCTTAATGGCTTGATTAATTTCTCTCTTTTCATGGCAAATGATTTGCACATGAATTGTTGCATAATAATGCTGATTTGATGTACACATGTCATATTTTTACATAGCATGAATTGCATGATGATTATGGTTCTTAGCTACTAAGATTTCTATAAAATCTCATTCTTCTATGTTTAAAATTCGCCATCTAGGAGTTGGACCAAGCAAAGACAAAGGAAAGGAGGTCATTTTGGGAGAAAATCGATCAATATGCCTCTTTGAAACAAAGTTTGTAATTATTATGGATTATTATAAATTATGTTGAATATTTGCTCCAATGATCAATAATGACATGTATGTGCATACTTGATCAAGGAGTCATATTTCCATGTGGTATGAGTGACTAAAAGGGTTATATGGATTAAAAAGAAAAGAAAAACCAAGAATGGTAACTTAAAGGGATAAAAGTTGACTTTTCAAAGGTAAAGTTTGACCAATAAACTTTTATATAATTGGTCGAGTCTAGAGTTGAAATTTGGCAAACCGATAGGTCTCATTTTTAGCTTTAAAATAAGTAGTATTTTATTAAATTTGGAATTTTCTGCAGAAAGGTATGCCCTTTCAAAATTGGGCATAAATTCTAAAAAATTGAAAATTTACCAAATGAACAATATCACTTTGAACAAAATCTGGGATTAATGAATGAGTTCTGGATGCTAATGAATATTTTTTTATTTAAAGAGCATGTCAAGAGCTTCCCATAGCACTTAAAACCATCTCATTTTGATTTTTCTAGAATTAGTTATGAATTTTTAAAGTTTAGCCTTTATTAGTGTTACAATGAATAGTAATTCGAATTTCAAGAAATTTAAAGTTTAAATTTTTCCAACCTTATGCAATAAAAAATGATTTTAAATGGTTTCAATTGAGGTCAAACTGAGTTTAAAAGTAAGGTGTGATAATACCAGTCTGGGTATGGCTCCCCAGTCATCCTCTAATCAATGGTTTCTATTAAGTGATTGCTCTCACAACATGCCATACTTCTGGTTTCTACACTTTCCTCATAACGCAGCAAACCAAACAAACAAATATAATACCGGGCAACACAAAACAATACAATGCAATATTGTGCTATCCAAAGGTAGCACAATAATCAATCATCAGCAATCCAAAACCTTTACTCATAGCAAACTTACCACATAATCAGAGCATATTACAATAAGCCAGAACCTTTCTTCTAATACCAAAAATATCACACCTTACTTTATTACCCAATTTTACATCAAATGGGAGTATTTGGAACCATTTCTCAAGTCATTATGTTGGAAAATTTTGAATTTTTAAACTTCATTTCTCGGGTTACTATTCATTATAATCTTAATTTCTCTAAACTTTAAAAAATTATAACTAATTCTAAAAAAATTAAAATGATATGGTTCCAAGTCCTAGTTGAAGTTTACAATGAGCTCTTTGAGGAAAAAACACTTTCAAATTGTGATTCTAGCTCATATGTGCCCAGTTTCAGCGAGAAGATGTTCTGTTTATATGGTAATTTTTTCAATTTTCTAGAATTTATTCCTAATTTTGGAAGGGCATAAATTTTTGTACAAAACTTCAAATTTTATGAAATACCACTTATTTTAAGGCTAAAAATATGATCTATTAGAATGTTAAGTTTTAGATCCAAATTCTATCATTTGCTCAAAATTTCACATGGTCAAACTTTGTCCTTAATTAGGTCAACTTTCATCCTTTTCGTGCATAACTTATCCAAATAAAACCATAACCATTCAAATATAATTCAGCCACATCTCACAGCATATAATAAGAAATTCTTCATGATTTACAACCCTTGAAAGTCATCAAAACAATAATTCCATAATTACTACAAAATTTTCACACAAGGTTTAATATAATTCCATGGCATTTTTCCCTCATGGAGCCATCGCCCCCTTGCCCTGGACCATACCACTTGAGTGTGCTATTGGTGTTGTTTAAACACAGAGAGGAATGAGATTTCATAAAAATCTCAGTAGTAAAGGAATTACAATAATAATGTCAAATAAGCAAGGTATATTACAAACAAGTTCATAAACATTTATTCACTTTTATATGATGTAAGTATCATTCCAATCCATTCAAAATCAACATGTTATTGCATATTGCCAAGGCGCACAGTGCAACCAACCAACATGTTATCATCATCAAATAAATTTCAAATATAACATGGTATATATTCAAAGAATCACATTATGTAACAACCAAGCAAGTTAACATTAACATTGTAAATTCCATGCTACCTCTTTTTAAATCAAAGTTTTGGCCTCTTTGGTCCCTTTGTGTCTCCATGTTCTCTTGATCAATGCCCATCAATCCATGCATAAATACATACCATATTATTAATCATAACACATAAAATACCATCAGGTATCTAGATAACTCTATAACCCTCTTTTCTTTGACTTTTTTACTTTAATTTCTATCTTTATGTTGACAAGTCTCAAGGGCCATTCCTACACATGTAGAATCCAAATATCAACTTCTCCCTTTTACAATAAGCTTGGCTAATTAGTATGTGATTTGGGGTTAGAATTTTCATTTTTGATTCCAATGCTTTCAAATGCTTTCTCTTGACATACTCTCACAAAAAAAATACATTCTAAACTCATAGGAATTATCACAATAATTAGGGAACTTGGAGTTTCTTCAAAAAATCTATCCAAACATTAACCAAGCAAGCCAATGCAATTTCTAAATCATGGTTACTATCCTTCTCTAATCATTCCTCATCAATTTGAAATTTTGGATAGCATGATACCTTGGAATTTTGTCACCAAGTTCCACTTGAAACAAGCTAGAAACATAGTCAAATTAAAGCTTTAACATACCTTGATTAATCCTTGATTCTTGCTTAATAATTTTTGGCCAATCTTAGCGTGATTTTAGCTCTTCCAAGTCAATTTTTTTTTTGCAGCAAAACCTCCCCCCTTTAAGTGCCAAAATAACTAAAATTTGAAGGTATAAGATGGGGTATTTATAGAGTGAATTTTGGCCTCCCTATGCCTCCAAGTGTCCCTTAAAACTTTGGGGTGTTAAGGCCATGTGTCTCCCTTCCTAAGCTACTGAAAACCTGATGAAGCCAAGTGTCTCATGCACAATTATGATTTGGATAAAATCATATGTTAAATGCAATATTTTACTCCTTAATCTTATGGGCCACTTGGGCCACAAATTTAGTGTTTATTTCTGACCCAAAATAATGTCCAATAGGTTGGAGAAAGAAGAAAGAAGTATTGCCTTTCATATCTAAATATTTTTTCACTCGATTTCGCCATATCAACTAAAATTCCTGTCTAATTTTCAATAATATTTCTGGACCTCCAAAAATTTATTTTTGTCCATGTAAAATCATATTTTAATATAGGAAGATCTCCTGAATTTTTCTAGGATTTATTTTAACCTCTAACTATATGTGTTGAATTTTCTCCGAAATCAAGCTTTACCGATAAGATTTCGATCATAAACATTCTAAAATTAATCCTTTCACTTTCAGGGCCTGAAAATAATTTTATAAACTCAAATAAATCCCAAATAATTTTTTTATAATTTTTTCAGAATTATTGAGGCCTCTACATATTTAAAATAATTGTTTCCGACTAATTTTCTACTGTTTTCCTAGGAAAACCTTTGTTTACAGAAAATTCTGTAATAAATTATTTTTATGCTATTTTCATCTCGAAGGCCTCAAATATGGTTCTAAACCCTCTAATTTACCTTTTTAATATTTTTCAGGAATTTTTTGGAATATTTCTTCAATTTTTTTTATTTTGCCCTTCATTGACTGATAATTTCAAAAATATCAGTTTAATATATATTTCCTATCTCTTGTCCTTAATATAAGAGCTAGTTAAAAGTTATATTTGGTCCTAATATAAAACCTCAGTCTACTTTGTCTCTATCTCTTAAATTTATAATTTATTATCTAAACTATCCTTATCGATTACATATATTAAGTGAGTTCTTATCTAAGGGTAATTATGATTAAAAAGATACTTTATAAAATTTGACTTATATATGTTTCAAATAACTAATTTAACTAACTTTTTTAATCTATCCAAATTAGTTAAGTAGTTTTTATATTAAGGATGAGGTGTAGTATATTTTTGGCTAGCTTAGTTCTATTTATATGATACATTTAAAAAATATATATGAAATTTTAAATAATTTTCTCCCCTTTTAGCCTCTATTAATTGCATATTATATTACTGCATTAATTATGCTTTTTAATTATCTCTTCCTCGTTCACAATCTCTCTCCCCAGTAGGGATATTTTGGAAATATAAAATATGTGTTTTACCTATTTATTGTTTCTATCAAGTTTAACCACTATTTTTATCTGCGTCATTTGATTATTTATATCTTATATCTTATAGACCGAACGGAGTATGACAATAAATACTTGTGGCTATAGTTGCGAAGGTGACTTGATATGTATGGTAGAGTAATTTTCTGGTGATACTTAAATATCCTAAAATAATATGTAGAGTATTTTTTGCTTTTAAAGTAATTTTTAGAAGCAATTTTGACTTCATCGTTAAGTGGAGCCCATGATTTTAGAATTAAAATGCATCTAGCACCATAAAAGGTTTTTTAATGGTATCCTTAAAGTATTTTTTTTTTAAGAATTAAATAAGGCTTATCTTTCATGTTTTCAACCATAATCTTTAATTATTTTTAGTATTAAAAACGTGGAAGAAAAATATTGGAAACATTTAAGAGAACTACTCAAGAATTGGAAAGCTTCTACTCGATTTTTACTCATCACTGTAAATAATTAAATATTAATGTTGGAAAATATAGAAGATGAGTATATTTAAGATCACTATTGAAAAAATTGAAAAATTGATTATTAACAATGTTAAAGATGAGTCTTAAAAATATGAAAAATGAATACTGAAATTATGAAAAAAATAGTGACAATAAAATTAACTTTAAAATATTTCAAGATCAAAATAGCATCAAAAAATTATCTTAGGATGTTGAGTGCAACATAAAAAATAAGGGACCAAGAGGAGACAAGTATAATGGAAAAGACTTGTTTTATAGCATGACGAATCAAAATTTAAATTCCTGTTAGCAGTGGTGTACACATTTATTATCTGATAATATGCCTCATATAGACCTCTAATGGGATCGTACCTTGCTTAATCAAAAACAAAAATTATTTTAAAGGTAAAATAGCTTCTGAAAAAATCTTTTAAGAACAAATAAAATTGCACTAGATATTGTTTTAATTTAGGATATCAAATGCTACGAGAAAAATATATTAAGAGTCATGGATACACCTTAATTCTATGTTTTTAACTAACTTTTGGTCAAAAGTATTTTTTTATTACTAATTTAACCGCTTAAAAAGACTAGGCCAGTATTGTGTTGTTCAGGAAGAGTTAGGTACAAACTGAACTTGAATTCTGGGGCGATCAATACTTAATTAATAAATAAATAATTAATCATCATTTGGCTTTTTATGGATCACTTTGACTTCTCTATTATTTTATAATAAAGCCAAATAATGCCGACAAGTGTAATTAATCTTTCTCAAGCAAAACATTAACATAACGTTAAAGTTGTTCGTTAAAGAGTTATCAGGATTTTAAATTTATATTACCAAAGCGTAGTTTGAAGTGTCAAAGAAAACTTACGTAACATTATAATATAATAATTAATGATGGTAATCTTCAGTTTTCTCACATAATTGATGGTTTAATACGTATCATTAGTCAATAATTCCTAGTATATTAGTTATTTAAATCCCTCGATCTCGCATTGGATTTTACGTGTAACGTAGTTAATATAATTAATATATCATCGATGGATATATTGGTTTCATCCAGCGAAAATTACGTCTAAAAACCCACACTTGATGAAATCTACAATGAACGACCTGAGAACTCAAATTGTTCTCCGTCACCGACGGATCTTGATACCGTACAGCATGAGGCTTCAATCAGGTTCTTATTTTGTTGCCACTTTCCTAGTTTTATTACCTACTCACGCTATTAGCCAGTTATGGTACGTGTTTTCTAAAATACAATATTTTTCTAAAATAACTTTCAGATTGTAATTAAGCGTTAGATTTTTTAACATACGAGTATTATTTTTCTTTAATTTCAACGTTAGAAACTTTTTTTTTTTGGACAAAATAAATGTTAGAAAGTTACAATTACATGGTTTTAAGTCTTAAATCATAAAGACATTTTCATTCGCTCAGAAAAGAATCATTTTTATACTTTTGTTCTCCTTGAAACCCCTCCTAATTACTACTACTCTGATCATAAATATATAAGTTAAACAAGGAATTTATCTTGATTCTAAATACAAAACATCAATCTATTTTGCCTTTCAAATTGATTCTAAGTATCTTTATGAATTGTATGTACCAAGAGAGCTTCCAATCAAAGAGGAATTTCAATACTTAGTTAAAGAGGATAATTTGGAAAAATCAATAAAATGTGTTACAAATAGTTTAACTCTTTTCTTTAATATCCATAAAGTAGTTATTTAACTCTTATATAAGGACTGAAAGTAGTTACTTACTGATAAACCTAGTTCAAACACAAGAAGAAATCAAAATTTCAATCACTTAAGTGCTTTCACAACGTATAAAAACCTACGTTGGTCAAACAATCAGCTGATCTTTTTATTCATAAAAATAACTCAATTTTTTATCTTTCATTAATTATTAATTTCGTCAAATTTCAACCATATGTAATTTTGTCTCTTTTCTGTGGGCAAGTATGGAATTCAAGCTTTAGTAATACTACGGTTGATGGCGATGTTGCTAGAATGTGTTCATAACTTGCACCCAAAACACGCTACAAACTACAAAAACAATATTATTTGGTTTGGACCCACAAGTACTGTTACCTTTGGATGAGTTTGAAGTCTTTATTTTTATTACCTCAATTTCTTTTTTCTTCTTATTTTACTTACTTTACCCTGTCCGTAACTAAATAAGAAAATGTTATGATTATGGATATATACATATCTTGTCTCACTGCACTTTTTTTCCTTCATTAACCTAGTCTCCTGAATGATGATATTTTTCCGAAGCCAAATATAATACATACCTAAGAGCTAGTCGGAAGTTGGATTGAATTATAAATATAAGATCTTAATCCTCCTTTTCTTCTGTATTTATCATTATTTTTTAAAATTATTCTTATTGATTACACATGTTAAAAGATAGTTTCAATGCAAATGATTTAAAAAGGTATTTTAAAGAAATTAACATACATTTCTGACAAATAAGTAATTTAAGTAATTTTTGTAATCTACTAAAAATAGATGTATAGGTCTTCTATTAAGAACTAGGGGTAGTATTTTATATATTAAAAATATGTCTCCGTTCATAATAACGTCCCCTCCCTGGCTAGCTCCAGAAAAAAAAAAAAAAAGCACACACACAGAGAGACGTACGCACGTATATTAGTGTGAATATTTGAAGAATTTTTTCTTGCGGTGTGGAAGAAATAAAAATCCGGCGGAAATCTTGGGCCCCTCCTTTGTTGCATGTGAAGCCTATGATCTCTTGTCCTGAGATTTCTGAGTCTTCTTTTGTGTTTGTTAAAGATTTTCACTTTATTTTTTCTTTCAAATTGACTTTCTTAATAATAATATTTCCAATAATAATAACGACACTAACAACCATAATTACTTGCAACTTGTTGGTCCTTTGCATCTGCCTATAGAAGCGAACATGGTGTCCTGTTTTGTCAGTATAAATATGAACTCTTTGTCTGCCATTTTTGCTACGTTTGAGTGAGAATAGAGCTATATATACATAGTGGTTCGTTGAGTAAGAGAGCTATTAGAAGCTATGGCTCTTAAGAGAGACAACGTGGTTGTGTCAAATATGGAGCTTGAGAGACTTCTTAGCATGAAAGGAGGAAAAGGTGAAGGCAGCTACGCCAATAACTCACAAGCTCAGGTCATAAACTCTCATCTCTGTGTGTGTGTGTGTAACTCCACGATAAATTAATTTGTGTCTTGGGGGATTATTTTAAGCTGATCTTTCATTTTGTTAGCTTTTTTCTAACATATGAAATCATATTTCTTCAATTAATGGCCTGAAAACTTGTGGCCAACAATGAACGATGTTAAAATTAAGACATAGCGAGAGAGTAAGGAGAAGTGAAGCCAATCTTTTGTTGTTATCTCTCCCTCACACTTTTTTTTTATTTTTTATTTAATATATATGTCTATCTGAGTATGTTAGATTTGAGTATTATTAGACCCAATAGATATTCTGAAAGTGTTTTTCCCATTTACACCGACTTAAACTCAAGATCTTGTACTTAACGTCATTGTCGCTTCAAACAAAAATTCTTCTGTGAATAATTTTTAAAGGTTCACTGGCGTTCCACAGGTTTTTGATACATTTACAAGAGATTAGTTTTAATTTTTCTTTTCAAAAATCTAAATTATTAACATATATATATAAATGTACATAATCCATTCTAATACATGGATTGCTTGGTATATCGTCTTTCTCTTTATTCTTTAATTAAAAATGATGCTCTTTTTTTTGAGTAGATAATACACAGTGCGCATGATTCTTTTTATTATTCTTGTAGGCTATTCATGCTCGTTCCATGCTTCATCTTCTAAAAGAAACCCTAGACAGGGTTCAATTGAACAATCCTGATATTCCCTTTGTGGTTGTGGACTTGGGCTGCTCCTGTGGCAACAACACCATCTATGTGGTGGACGTCATCATCAACCACATCATTAAGCGCTATGAGACCTTAGGCCTCGACCCGCCGGAGTTTTCAGCTTTCTTCTCTGATCTTCCCAGCAATGACTTCAACACTCTCTTCCAGCTGCTTCCTCCTATGCTTACCACCAATTATGGTGTCAGCATGGAGGAATGCCTCGCCGCCAACAACCACCGCTCCTACTTTGCTGCTGGAGTCCCCGGCTCCTTCTACCGGAGGCTGTTTCCAATGAGGTCCATTGATGTTTTTCACTCTGCCTTCTCTTTGCATTGGCTGTCTCAGGTTAGGCTTTAACTAATAATTGTCTCTTTTCTTTCTTACATCGATGTTGAGGCATTAGTTTATAATTAGTTTACTACCTTTAGATATTTGTGGAAAACCTTTCAAGAGCCAATAAATTATGATACTAGGCTTTAAAAAATATTTATCCGTCATATTTTAATTAAAATAAGGATAAATAATGCGCCTTTTACTTTTGTTAACACAAGTGTTTGAAAATTGAATTTCATTAATTACTTAAAGATTTCAGGTTAAAATTACATGACTCATGATATGAATATTCATGCAGCTCAAACAAATGTCTCTACCTATGAATATTCAAGCGGATTTCTTTTTATCGTTGACTCAAGATATAGCTGCACATGGGCTCTTCGTATTTCATTTTTAGTTTTCTTTTGTTATATTTATTATTTGCCAGTTTGAAGTTAGTATTTAGGATCTTACCTTAGCTTCTCATAGATAATAGAGATGAATACAAAACTTTATTTCTTGATTGAAGATTTTTAGCTAGAATTTAGACTTTATTCTTCCACTGTCAGATAAAATTATTCATTCCATTCCATACACAGATTTTTAACTCTGCTTGTGTCTTTTTCCTATCTATCACTCATGAAAACTTTTGATTAGAAACTCCCACTTTCATAAAGGCTTTTTTGTGTGAATGACACTTTAAAGCATAACTCCCTCCTTTTATAACTTTCTTGTAGTTTCACCCCGCAAAACACTCAAGGAATATCAATGGGGTCAAATTAGTACCTTTTTCTCTGGGAAAGAAAAAATTTAATATGCCACTTCCCGAGGATAATTTAAAATGATACATTGAATATCTTGATCCTACAGATAAAAAGCCTGTTAGGGATGAAAATAACATAGACAATATCTAAGCGACAAAGTGACGTAGGTGGGCTGTGATTTTGGATGCATGCATAGTAAGAACATAATAATTTTTCTCTTTTTCTGCATTTTTTAAATCTTTATGGGCTCACAGGATTTGATTAACAAGGACTTCTGTGTCTGTGGGAAACAATGGTTCAGTGTGTGAGAGAAGGTTTTATTATTACTTTAATTGTTAAATTATGAATTATGTATTGCAATATAACCATATGTGTCTGTGAAAGCCTCAAACATATCAAAGTGCGTTACATATAATAAAAGACAGTCTCCTGTAATTACTACTACATCTGGTCCTTAATATAAGATCTAGTTAAAGATTAAATTTGGTTTTAATTAAATGTAAGATCTCAGTTTTGTTCAAAAAAAAAATGTAAGATTTCAATTCATTGTATCTCCCAAATATATAATTCATTTTTTAAAATATCCTTATTGATTATACATATTAAAATGTTTCCATTCAAGAATAGTCATGATTAAAAAAGATATTTCAGGAAAATCAACTCATATTTGGTACGAATAACTAATTTAACTAATTTTTTTAATTTACTTAAATTAGTTAAGTGGCTCTTATATTAAACAAAATTAAGTACTTTACTAGTGAAATTTTAACTTTGTTTGAGTGTTTGACAAATAGGTAAGGAATATTTTTTTAAAAAAACAGGAAAATCTTTTGTCCTAATCTGAAATCAAGCACTCAAATATTAATTAATAATTAATCAGTTCCACACTACTTTAACAAATATTAAAAAGAAATGTAATGTTGCAGAAAAATTTTGTATCAAATAAACTTTGTTTTATATGCGTGCCTTAGAATCTCGCCTTCTTCATATTTTGATTTCAAAATAAGTTCTAATTCTTTCTTGTGACTCTTCTAATTTTGATGAATACTAATTGATTGTGCATAAAATGAATGCATGTTTCATAACATACTTTTCCTAAATTACTATGAGATCTCTCCTAAAAGTATAGAGTAATTGATATTATATTTCACGACAACATCCATGTCATGTAATATTTAACAGAAATGTACCATTGTACTCTTTAGTTATTATTGTGTAGATTAATATTCTCTTAGAAAGTGTAAGCATTAATTAAATAAAGTCTGGAAAGTTGTTAAATTTTAAGACACAGTTAATGGGATTTAATATTTTCCTTCATTTTAGTAAAACATGTTGAAAGTGACTAATAAATAAAACTATATTGTTATACAAACAATACATGATAGAAGTGACGCACAATGGGTGCATATGAATCAGGTGCCTCAGAGTGTGTTGGACAAAAGAGGAAGTGGATACAACAAAGGAAGAGTGTTCATACACGGAGCAGGTGAGAGCACAACGAATGCATATAGGAAACAGTTTCAGACAGATCTGGCTGCTTTCCTGAGGGCAAGAGCCCAGGAGATGAAGAAGGGTGGGTCCATGTTCTTGGTTTGCCTTGGTCGGACCTCCCTGGACCCCACCGACCAAGGTGGGGCCGGCCTCCTCTTTGGGACCCACTTTCAGGACGCTTGGGATGATCTGATCCAACAGGTAATATGCCCCATCCTTCCTTCACTCCAACTGGAAAACCATCCATCATCATTATTATTGTGAGTTTTGTTCGTAATGATTTGTTAGGCAAATTTGACACATTTGAGCCCCACCCATTATGAAAGAATATGATCAAGTGCGTGCCGGGTAGGTAGTGGATGGGTGGTCTGAAATATTGACCAAATTATTAGGTTTTGGATGGTTAAGACACTTAAAATCATCTTCATATCTTAAAAGTTAGACAAGGAGGCTAGCTATGGCACTCTTCTTGCTTTCATCTCATCATTCTTTTTTATATCATCATTGTGAGAATATATCAATGTCTTCCAACAAAGCCGAAAGAGTAGTATGGATTTGGATTCATTATATTCCGTCTGATTTTATGATGTCATGTGTAGCTAGTCAGGAAATCTTGTTTGCTTTTTTTTTTTTTTTCCTGGGTATAATCTTGTTTGCTTATTTTGATTTGACCATTATTATCATCACATCAAGTCATTTGTTATAGGTTTCAAAAATTATTAGCCAAGTTAATTATTTGTGACAAATGTATACTAGAAGACAAAGTAAATTAACGTCTTATTTTAGAGTTAAATTAAACCCTTCATCTAGCTAGCTCCTATCATATCATGTCATTCATTAAACTCCTTTTGACTCTAAATATAGGAACTAGATAACTAACATACAAAGTTTAAAGAACTATAGTTTAGTTAATTATTTGTAACAAATATATATTGCAAAAGAAAGTAGATTATTAATATATTACTTTAGAGCTAAATTAAACCCTTCAACTGACTCCCATATTTAGGAGCAAAGGAAGTAAGTCGTAAGATGACGGTTTCCTATTTATTATGGTATTTAGCTAGGTAACAAGAGCATGAGGATGTCTGTTAAATCAAAGCAAACTAAATAAGCTTTGCTAAATGTATTCGATTAAAAACCTATATCTCGCATTCATTTTATCATTCTCTTTGCATGATGATTATGGTAATATATATATATATATATATATATATATATATATATAGAGGATCCAACAATGTCTTATGACAAATCTAGAAGCATATAAGTACTCCTATGTTATCCTCTTCTACAATAACATGCGACACATTCAATATGCACGTACTATAATTAAGAGAGTACAATGAACATAATAAGACCTTCATAATAGGGTGGCTTTACGAATTTAAACCGTTTCAAGTATTCGTGGGGCACATTTGTCATAAACAGTAGTGGACGTACGCTCTCATTCTATAGAACATAAAGACACTTTTTAATTTGTAGATACTTATACCAATGGCACACTAGCTTTTCTTGGTCCTTTTCGGGCTCACAGGAAAGTGTGGACTGTGGGTTTTATTTATTATACTTGTTTATTTTAATTTTTAACATAGGTTTGGAATAATCAATTGTCTCCTTCACATAACCAATCAAAATAAATAAATTATCTCCTTCACATGCTCTCAAGCCAATCAAGTCTAGTTTCAATCACTTTGACACCTACCCCCTAAAAAGTAGCACGTTAATAAAGAAGGACCTTTTTATGGATTGATATATACAATAACAGAATAAAAATAATTCAATTAACAATTTAAGCTTGACTAAAGTGATCCTTAATTATCGGTCTATTATAAACTTCACGAAGTATATGCGCAATGATATTTGTTTTTGTAGCTTATCAAGTTGGACAATTGTTTTTTATTTAAAAATATCTTTCTTGTACATTAAAAAATTGCGTCTAAAATTATATCGAACTTGCTGCAAATAAGAATGGATCGTGCGTGCATGCGTGGTTTCTATTACTTTTTATGGAGTTCCTCTCCTTTTCTTGTTTTGCATCTAATAGAAGTATAATTTTTTATTTAATTTCCTTATCGGGTCATTATACACCCATCTTGACAATTTGAAGAAAATTTTGGAGGAGACAATTATTATATTTATTATTAGGCTCTGATGCAGATAAAAATTATCACAATACATCAGACTTAGCTTCATTTATCACAGTACGAAGCAGACATCAACCAGGGCTGATTGATATATGAGAAAAACTATTCAATCACCAGTTAGGAAATATTTGTGTATGTGTAAGTCAATTTTACCATTGGAATAGAGTTTTTATGTTTCCTCTATATTACAAATCCAAATCATTCGAGCTATGTTTATCCTGTGTTAAACTAACATGGATATTGCAGTAATAAAAAAAAAATCAGAATTCATGGATCTCAGAGATTTGTTGCATAATCTTCTATGAGTGATCAAAAAGATGGAAAATCCTGTGCTGAAGGAGGAAACAACTAAAAAGATAAACTATGAAATCTCAACAAATTAAAACCACTTTAGTTAGCTGTTAATTTGCCGAACAACTTTCAGTTTTTAAACTTTTTTGTGTAAGATATAAGTATATGTGTTCCCTTTTAACCTAACCCACTTTCATGTAGAAGGATTGACATTAACATTTTAAAGTTTTAATTGTTTAGTAAAAGAGTTTTTTATTTCCCCTTCTTCCGACAGGGGCTGATTAGCAGTGAGCAAAGAGATAATTTCAATATCCCAATTTATGCACCAAGCCTGCAAGACTTCAAAGAAGTGGTGGAAGAAGATGGCTCATTCGCTATAAACAAGCTTGAGGTGTTCAAAGGAGGAAGCCCTCTTGTGGTGAACCAACCAGATGATGCAACTGAAGTCGGGAGAGCTCTGGCAAACAGTTGCCGAAGCGTGTCTGGCGTCCTCGTGGATGCCCACATCGGCGACAAACTTAGTGAGAAGCTGTACCTTAGAGTGGAGCAACGAGCAACAGCTCATGCCAAAGAACTATTAGAGCAACTTCAGTTCTTTCACATAGTTGCATCCCTTTCTTTTCCATCATGAAGAAAATGATAAATTTTTTAAGTAAACTTGATTTGACTATGAAAAGATTGAGTTAATTATTATGAGATAAATAAGTATGCGAAAGATGTCATCCTCATAAACACATCGTTGATATACTTATATATCTTCATATAATTAGCTTGATTTACCAATCAAGTTTACTTAAAAATTACTGTTCATAGCAAGATGATGAAAGGGCTTCTCTTTTGTGTGGTATTTTTGTTACTTCTAACTGTAGTTATTATGAACTTTCTGATCGATTTGATCTGTGTCTCATCTCTCCATTTGCGTTTCTATTTACAAGATATGGACCCTCTAGGAATTTGATTATCCTATAAAACTCAGAAATTTCAAATTAGCTAGAAAATAGGTATAATAAACAATGAATAATAAGGACAACATGAAAAGTTAACATCTTGGAACCAAAAAACTAATGAATACTGAACAAGTGTTCTAAAAATATGTCACACTTAAGTCACTTATTAGAATTGTTTAGCTATTTAAAAACCCGTAGAGGCCCAATTAGTTGAGAAAATTTAAAACCTTGTGTAACATCATGGGTACTGTTCATTTAATTTAGAATAAGATTTTCTTCAAAACATTGAAAATCCATAACTAGCTCTACAAATCCAATTGAAGTCGTTCAAAACTCAATTTGAAGCTCTTGTAAAACTCCTTGGGAGAAAAATAAGACCCACCTAAACCTCTAACCCAGATCTTCCAAAATCTCCAATTATTCAAAACTGGAAGTTGCATTTTCCCAATAATTCTGTTTTCATTGTTCATTTTGAAAATTCTTTTTTTATGTACACGTCCAAAAATTATGGATTAAGACTCATTTCAAAACTCTAGATGTGTACTTTTTCCCTGCAAAATTACATAATCTAACCCACACGTTTCCCTCCTGTCTCTAAGCAGTCACAAATCTGAGGCGCAAATAAAGGAATTGAAATACCTACGCAATACTCCCCATGCATCTTTGACAACTACTTAGCATGGGACTTACCTTGGCATATGTGCTTAGCTTTCCTGACCTTCTTTATGGAGATTTACCAAAGTTTATGATCAACTTATACAAAAATATTAAATAATTACGTACAGCAACCATGCACAAAATGAAAGCCAATTTAAATAAAGTAATAATGGAAAATAAGCTTCTCAACAAAAATTCCACCTCCAACCTTCCTTCGCTAACTCGCTTTTACCCATGGAAGTTCTTGTTCTTAGGTTGGTACATGGAAGAAAAATGTGAGATTTGGAAGGATGTCAATAACAAAATATCAATTTAGGGGGTTTTTGGATAAACTCAAACTATGGTTTTAAGAATAGCTTCTGGAGAATAGCTTTTTGAGAAAATAGATTTTGTGAAAAAGTGATTCTGATAAAGTGAAAGCGTTTGGATAGTTGTTATCAAAAGTAATTTTTTGAATTACTAAAAAGGACATAAATTTAAATGATAGTTACATAAAAGATATATTTTGTAATATATGATTAATTGAAGTAATAGATTTGTTACTAATATATATTTTGCCAACATAATAAATAAGACATAAATAATGTAAATAATAAATAATAAATGTGTATATATATTTATAAAATAATTAAATATATTTTGTGTAAATGATTTATTTTGCCAATAAAAATTTTTTTTTTTAGTGTAAAGATTTTAAACGTTAGGTTCATAATTTTTTTTCAAAAAATTGAATAACCACACAAAAAAAAGGCGATAAACACAAAGTATAGCGAAGGAGTAAAGGCTGAATAATTGAGTGAAGAGTGAAAGAAAGGAAGAATAATTGAGGCTGTTGTGTCATATAGCGTGGGCCCATAGCAACCAACGATCAAATAAATTTCAGCCAGAAGTGAGTGAGACCTGCTTAAGCTGAAACCATGGTTTTGGGGACCGAAACTATGGTTTTACCCCAAACCATGGTTTCCTATTTTTTCAGAGTGTTTGGCTGACTCTTTCCCCAAACCATAGTTTGGGATGATAACCAAACAGCCCCTTAATAGATAATGCGTAATTATAATTAATTAAGCATATGAATAACCAATGCAAGAACAAACACCGTATGAGAAAATACACATTGCCAAACACAAACTCAAGAAACGATGTTACATGTACAAAGGCCTGATTACAGTATACGTGGCAAATAAATATGTAAGCAACCAAGCATAAATTATATAGGAGTTAATAAGTTTTACTATCTTTCGCAAAATCTTTCTTAAACTTACTCTCCTTCATTGCTCCTCTTAATTACTCTTGCTTTCTTGTGTGATCTGGGCTCAAACAAAAACCTGTCCATTATGTATATGGCGGCATATTAACATACACATTTTGGTACACTTGATTAAATTGTATAATTAATCTCTCCCTTAGCCCCAAATTCTAAACCTCCATCATTTAGCTTCTTAGTTTCATTTCTTTTACTTCAATTTTTGACCCACTTATCCTTTTCATTAGAAATTCCTTCCTTATGCTATTTCCACATAATTTTATATAAGAATTTCCTTTTTAATCTTAGAAATATAAAATTCTAGCCCTTGTGACCAAAAAAAAAAATGTAGCCCGCCCTTACCTAATTTTCCCTTTGGCCGCGTTATTTGCGCATATGCATTTTTTTTTTGGCACTTGTCTATATAATTTACCATTCTAAACATATTAAGCGAATCAACCCAAAGCAAAGTTCAATCCTGCCCATAAAAACCATGGCTGGATGAAACAGGGAAAAAGAAAGGAAATTATGAATTTAATGCTTTTATCACCGCTCACATCTTCGGGGCCTTTAAATATACATTCCAAGCTAAGTGTGGCTTAGAATTTTAAATCACTTCTTCCACATTATGGTACCTAAAGCAGTGAGCCTTCCTTTATATGTTTCAGCTTCCAAACATTCAAATTTAAAAGTTATGCACGTCTACAACCATCCCGTTTAAGCATTTCACGCTTTCCTCATTCATTGAGCACCTTGGAAATTATTCTGGATCCCTGTCTTTTGAATCCCTTTTCTGCATGTTCGCAACAGGGGAGTATTGAAAATTTAAACATCTTACTTCTATTGCTACCAAACACAACTTAGGCGCTATATCATACATATCTTATGTGTGGTTTGGGAATTTAATAAGGCACTTGTTTCATGCTACAACATCTCAAAACAGTGTCATTTTACCCTTTTCGGTCACAGAAATTTTGTAATTCAATAAACATATCCACCATCATGATCCCTTTATATGTAGCACTTAAACAACTCAACTATTTTCTCATTTTGAATATTTCATCGTCTTTTAATCTGATATTTTCCAGATTCAAAATCTTGTGTCCAAATCCAAGTTTAACAAGCATACTATTTCATACATCATACCAAAACTATATAATGCAAGCCCATTAGCTTTTGGTACAATTTTACTCCCTTCAAAATTCGGATAGCCCCCCATTGTACAATTCTCAAAAAATTTTCCAGCTTCGAGAATAACAGTTTAATCATCATTTTAGAATCTTTATGCATGCTTAAATAATCTAAGATATTTGTTTAGCATTTGGAAAGTATCAAACAGTGGGTTTTGACAAGTTTTTAGTCTAAACTTTTTCACTACTCTTGAAGCTTCTAACTTCACGCTACCAAAAATAAAAATACTCATTGATTATTCTACCATTTAGACACTCCCTAGCCTCCATAAATATTTCGACAGCACCCATAATCTGGAAGTTTTTTTCCTTATCAGATTTGGAAATCATCGTCCCCAAGCAAAACTCAACATGCATGCCATCACCACTAGAAAAATATTTTTAATGATGCCATTTCAGGGCGGTTAAAAGAAAAAACGCCATAAAAAAGACAGTGACTTTTTTATAATTATGTGACAGTAAATTAAACTTTTTATAATGGTTATTTAAAAAACTACCGTGAAAAGCCCTGTCCCCTAGTAAAAGAATGGGCAAAAACCTTTCAACTTACCACAGCTTTTATAGAAGCACTGTGGTAAGCTCTTTTAACAGCATTTACTTTTTTAAATACGTTAAAAGAATTTTTCACGACATTTTTTTAATAACTGCAGTTAAAAGTTTTTAAATTTTAAACAGAATCCTTGCAAGTTCAATTTCATCTTTTTCCCCCAAACTTTTTTGCCTTCATGGTCCCACACCCCTACCCTACGCCAAAGCTCAATGACAACCACTCACCGATGATTCCTTCTACTTTTCAACATCAATAGCCTCTCCGTTGCCGGCGCCATCGAGTTCTTTGTCACCATTTGAAGCTTTCTTCTCTTCTCTTCGTCATTTTTCTTACTCTCATGATTGCTGCTCCTCTTTGGTTTGTTTGTTGTTTTTAAACTTAAATAGATGATATGGGCTGTTTCCTAGTGTTTAAGACTTGGTTTTGGTAGAGATGTTGGTTGTTTGATTTATTCCCATTTGTATATGGTTTTTTATGCGAATTTTGAGTAACTTATTACTGTGATTGGAACCTTTTGTTGTTAAATAGCATGCATAGCTTTTTTACTTGTTATGGGTATCATTAAAATAGTTGTGGAACTTTGCTTATGAGACTATTTTGTTAATAGCAGTTTCACCCAAGAAGGGGGTAAATTGGGTGATATATAAAAATTTAACTGAATAAAATAACTAAACAAATAAAACGGTGGAGATGAGTTTGGAAAATTTCATCGAAGAATGATGACACAGGAGTTTATACTGGTTCAGTCTCAACCATTTGACCTACGTTTAGTCATCAGAGTGCTGCTAAAATTTCCACTAGGTCCCCAAGATTAAACGGGTTCTTGGTGCCTCAGTATAGCAATTGAATCTCTCAATCACTCCCCCTTACTACCCGTAAGGTTACAATCCCCTCAAGAGTCCACACTCGCGATTTACTCTCAGAATTGAGTAAAAGATATAACTAACTCTCTTACAGAGTATATATGTGTTAAACACTAAAGCTCGGTTAAAAAAAAAAAACAGAGTATCGAATGCAACAGTAAATTTCAGCATATGGTAGCTCATAAATTCAATACTTTATTCAATGATCTTCGCGCTATTTATAGTTGGAGTATTTCAGTTATCTGTTAGATTGAAGAGCTTCTAGCCGTTGTAAGATCACTTACGTGTGTTTGGCAATTATAACCATTGTTCATAATAAATGCTTTTGACACAGTAGGTTTAAGTCTATAATTTATCTGTTATGCTTTGTAATTTGCAGAAGTCTCTTAGCACAAGTAAGCTTTCCTCTTCAAGTAAATGTAAATGAATAACAGAAAGGGTGATGATTCTTTATATCCATACAACAGATAAAAAACATAGAATCAATCATCAGATAGACAGTGAGAAGAACTTACTTGATCTATGTCTTGATTGATAACTCATTGATCAATCATATTATCGATTAATTACAAAGAACTAGACTTAACAGATATATACATTTACCGAGATCATTATAGATCATATAATGATAGAACAAGTGATCGATAAATGATGAAATACAAATAAGGTGAGTTTTAGAGGGTGAGACACTTATGAAATCTGTGCAAGATTTATTTCTTTCAAGTTTGAAACCCTTCAAATCCTTTCAAAAGAATAATATGATTGAAGAAGGCTGAGAAAAGCTTGAAGATAACGTGAAAATATGTTTTATGAAAGATCATCATGAACAATAATTTGACAGGAAGAAATTATGCATTGATCGATCAGATGATCAAAAATTTCTTAATCAATCAGTTGATCAATAAATACAAGTTACCATGCAAAACAGCTTTTAGTCATGATGATCAAACACTTCATTGATAGTGTTTTGATCGAACAAGTGATATGAAAATAGTTCACAGGGACTTGGATAGTTGCGCACAAAGATAAGTTGATGATCAATTAATAGTTAATTGATTAAGTGATCGATTAATAGTTAATCGATTTAAAGATTGCAAAAAACTTGAATTGGAAAACAACAGAATAGCGCTTTGATCGAATAGGGTATTGATAAATCAATGTTTAATAATGTAATAGATAGTTCATAAGCTACTTAAAATAGTAAGTAAGTCAAGGAACCTTATCAATTATTTGAGTAATTATCGATTACCTCTTGCTCAATCAAGTGATTGGTAAACCTTTTGTTATGAGACAGAAGAAGTTGAACCTTTTTCTGTCAGCTTATTGATCGACCAATTGTCGATTAAATGATCAATTATTTCCTGAAACATCTTACATTAAACTAGTTACACTAATGATCGATCAATTGATCAATCAATCCATTTTTCTATCCAGTTATCTAGCACAGTGAATTATCTAACACTTGATCGATAAAACTTAACAGATACGTAGAAAAACTTAAAACTTAGTTTGTTATTATTAAAACACTTAAATCTAACATTCTCCCTTTTTTTTTATAATGACAAAATATAATCCTTAGAAAGTATTTGAGGCAAAGGAAGTTAGTCAAATTGTTAGAGGAAAATTTGCAAGTAAAACTGTCATAAACTAATGAACTAATAAACTATAAGCTGTAAGATTGAAATTGAAATGAGCTGGAATTCATATGGTATGACAGCATTCATCATACAAAGTTCAAGATAACCAAAATACAGAAATAGAATCTAGAGATTAAAATAGAGACACAAAAGCTAGCTAAATCTAGTCAAAAGTCTTCTCCCTTTTTTGTAAGCATCAAGAGACGAAGTAGAAGGGGATGAAAAAGAAGGTAAGGTAAAAGGGATAAGAAGAGGAGGAAGTTGTGAAAGTGGAGAGAGAACTTGAGAGCTAGGAGGTAAGGGTTGAGGCTGAGGTGGAGGCACTAGAATAATGGCAAGTGAGACAGAAGATGTGGGGACAGTGGTGACTGGTGTGGGTTCAATGTGTGGAGGTGAGGGTGGATGAGAGAATAGGTCCTCATAGCTAAATGAAGTGCTTAGTGTAGAGAAATTAGCAGAGAGTGAGGCAACCATCTTTTTCAGATCTTGAAGTTCCTTATCTATAACATCAAATCTTAGAGAAACTTTCCTTTCCAACACTGCCATGGCTTGTCTGTGAAGATCCAACATAACATACAACCCTTCAAATTTCTTATCCAAAACTGACCCATATTCTTTGGCAATGGTGTACACCCTTTTCTCAAACTCTTGAAGCTCAGAATGGAATAACTCTTGAATTGTATTCCTATAAAATAAAGGTCTAGATGTCTGAGTAGGATCTGTAGTGGACTTAGCTTCATCTTGAGCTCTGGAAGTACTGGCCTCTGGCTGTTTGCCTTTCCCTTTATCTGCCCTCTTCTGTGATGGATGAAAGGCATTAGAATCCACATTTTATTTAATTGATTGATGCCAAAAATAGGAATTTGCTCTTTAACCTCCCCAGGCTCCAGATGTGCAATATTGTACACCTGGAGGAAGTATGAGACTAGCTGAGGATAGGGGATAGGGGTAGATTTGGATTTGAAAGAGATGAAATTCTTTATTTCCTTGAAGATAAGTGCCCCTATGTTGATGTTTTCCCCATTGATGATTCTAGCCAGAAGGATGTAATTGTCGCACCTTACTATCGGATCCACTTGAAATTTAATTAAAACCATTTTAGATCACATTGGATGGTCTTAGGCTCAAAATTCATGAAAAACGCTGATTTTCGGATTTTTACTGTTCATCGGGTCAAAATCTAGTTTTCTGGCCCAACTTCAAAAATTCATAACTTAATCTAGAAAAATCAAAATGGAGTGGTTCAAAATTCTATAAAAATATCTTTGAATGCTCTTTCAAAAAAAAAATCTTATGAATCAATTCCATTTGAAAAAGTATCAGGTTTTTGTGAAATTCACCTCTGTCCATTTGGCAAAAATCCTTTTTCCATATTCTGAACCTTAACTTTGAAAAATCATTAAAAATCGTGTAGTTGACCATTTTTAATGTGTTACCTATCAATTTGAAGCTCACGACATCAACTCTAAGCATACTAAATTTCATGCAGAAATTCGTTCAGTAACTTAATAAAATGTGGCTCAAAACTGACATCCTCCTTAGAGATTATAACACCAACCATTGATATTTATATATAACCAAAAGTCCATGAATTTTTATGGTGTGACACCATAATTTAGCCTCCAATCTGTAGCTTGCTCTTGGGAGTTTTAGG
The DNA here is from genome assembly GCF_004799145.2 of Neltuma alba. Taxonomy (NCBI): domain Eukaryota; kingdom Viridiplantae; phylum Streptophyta; class Magnoliopsida; order Fabales; family Fabaceae; genus Neltuma; species Neltuma alba. The sequence goes on along the minus strand of NW_021632457.1, from coordinate 10,541 downwards.
CCCTAAAATGTTAGATTGTATTTGGGGGATGAGATTTTAAGAAATCATAGTAGCAAAATCAATCAACCAAAACATTAATATGCATCAATTACAAGCATTCCAACCTTTTGCTATTAATAGGGAACTACTTTACCTCATACATGTAGCACTCTAACATGCAATAGCCAAGGCACATAAAGCAAGGAGTATAGCTACACAATCATCATCATCATCATCATTTAGTTCAACCACATAATAGCACATGAAATTGCATAACAATCAATGCAACACTCAACATTAAGGTTAATTAAATCTTACTACCTTAATCCAATGCTCTTTGATTTTCTTGTTCTCCTTTCTTGCTTCCACAAATGCCAAACCCTAACATGGCAATCCAGAAAAAGAGCAGCAAGAATCATCAACCATTCTACATAAAAATCCATAACATAACTTAAGGACAACCTATGTCCCTTAAAGCATCCACCCTTGTTCTTTAAATTTTAGAGTTTGTTTTCTTAAACCCTAAAAATTCCCTCTTGATTCATTCCTACATGATTTTTCATGTAGATTCCAAATATCTACTTAGATTTAAGAAAATAAAACTTCCTCTTCTAGTTTCAGCTTGGCCAAACCACTATGGTTCACTTTCTAAAAATTACCACTTTGATTTAATGGCTTCCAACACTTGTTCTTAAGGTTTACCCTACACTATTTTCCATTTTAAACATAATGGAAGCCTCAAAACTTTGAAAAACACATCCTAGAGTCCAGATCTTGCTTTGGCCGAAATGGTTCTCATGCATTATAACAAAGAAAACACTTCAAAATTAACCTATAACCTCTTGTAACCACTAGGATCTATCATGCTTTGAGGTGTTCTAGCAAGTTTGAACAACAAAACTTCCCTCCCTTCTTTATATTTATTTCATCCAGCACAATAAAAGGGAAAGAACCAGAATTTTCAACCATCAAAAACAAGAGAATCAAGCAAGGAACAACATAGAATCAACTACCCACCTTAACTCCAAGCTTACTTGATCCAAGATAGTTGCTTTCTTCTTGTTTCCACTGCAAGCTCACTCCTTTCTCTCTTGATCTCTCCTTGGACCAAATATAGATCTGAAAATGGGGGAGGAAGACCTCACTTAATGCTCCCAAAATATCTCATCTACCCACATTAATGAGATGCCAAGTGTCAAGTGCTTACTTAGTCTTAATCCTCTCTCTTAATTAACTTAAATCATAATGTAATTAAATTCTAAAGTCAAGATCCTCTCCATTGGTAGCTTGACACTTGGAAAGCTTTAATTACCATCCATTGAAGGCTTCACAAGTGGCAACTTATGGGCCGAGCAAAGTGCAAGACTCTGATTAACACTTTATCGGTGCACTTTTACTCTGGATTTAACTTCTTTTTCTATAATTCAGTGCTCTGGCCTCTGTAATTATTTTCTATCAAATCCATAAAATTATTCTCCTCATTTTTATCTTCCCAAATTTCCCTCTTTGTCTCAAATTTAATTTCCCAATAATTAAATAAAAAGGAAAACTATTTTCCTTCTCTTTAGTGATTTTTCCTCTTTTCAACGGAATTGGGAAAAATCTTGGATACTTGAGGGTCTTCTTTTAATTTCATAATATCTTGTAATTTCTTGGGATATCATAGGAATTTTCTTGGGATTTTATTCTCCTTAAAAATATTTATTTGGAATTTTCCAAATAAAAGACCTTAAACTAGCTTAAATCGCCCTTAAATTCCTTTATAATTTCTCTAAGGGCAATTTGGTCATAAAACTAATTTTATAATCCCATATAATTCTCAAGGAATATTGTCCTTATTTTTTTTCTTAATTTCCTGAGGCTTAGAAATATTTTTCCATAGTTATTCTTGACCAATTTTTCTTAATTAGTCAAACTTTTCATAATTGACTCGGAAAATTTTAATAATTATTTTCCATCAGAAATCTTCTATTTCTCCTTATCCTTTTTAACCCTTAATTATTTAGGAATATCCCTCTTCCTAAATGCCATATTACTGGATGTGACAGTAATCACCTTGATTTAGATGACCATATCAACATTTTTATCTAATTCCTCAACCAAGACATCAGCAAATTGAGAGGGAATACCTTGATTAGGAGTTTGATGAGATACCCCTTCACTAGTTCTTTGCTTTTTCTACCTCAATTGATTGGGAACTGAGATGTTTAATGCTGTGTCCACAGTTTTTTGAACTGAGACCTCATCATCAAATTTAGTTTTTGATTCTTCAAAAACTACCGGGAACTTTGATTTTGAGTGAGTAGGTCTCTTTTATGCAGAGGTTAGTGTCTGGCTTTCTCAGATTTTTAGTGTCCCACTTTTCTTTGAAGTTTTTTGCTCACTTTTGGTCTATACCTCTTCTTGGTACTCGAGGGAGTGGTTTCTGCGGATTAGACTTGCTTTTCTGAGCTTTCTTCATGGTTACCACTTGGTTGCTGGACTCGTGCCATTTTCCGGTACAGAAGGAGATTTTAGTGAAATGTTCAGTGATTTGTGAGATTGAGGAGGTTTGGAGTAATCAAAAGTGACAAAAAAGTGATTTTGGAAGGAGTTTTGAGAGAAATTTAATGGATCAGGATGGTTTTCGACTGTTGCTAAGAAACAGAGACAGTTATCAAGTTAGGGTTCTGAAACTCATGAGAAAATTTCAAATTCTGAATGCTAAAAAGGCCTATGATGATCGATCAAGTGATTGATAATTTTGAAGAATAGTAAGAACACAACGAACATTTATCGATCATATTATCAAACAAGCAAAGATCGAACATGTTATCAATAATTTTATAGTAAAAAGTCATACCTGTCTAAGTTGATCGATCATGTGATCAATTAATCAATGTTCGATCAATTGATTGATAAAGATTACCTTTTCGCTGCTGTTCTGACTGACCATGTGTTTCTTTTGCTGTTGATTGATCATTTGTTTGATAAATGAATTATCAAACATATTATGGATAATCAGCTTCTTATCACTCACCGCATGCTTCAATATGCCTTAAGTTGATCAATAACTTTCAATTATCGACCAGGTGATAGATAAATTGAGTCATTTTTAGGCATAATCATCGATGCTTTTATCAAACATTGCCTTCTTTGTTAATCTCTGTTTTCTAGCATCAAAACAGAGTTTCCTGCAAAACAAATTTCTATCTATTTCGATGCTTAAGTCAGCTTTCTAATCCTCAAAACATTAAATCCAAATACTCAAAATAAAGAAATAATGTAAAATTTCTTACAACTCATTGGGATTTACCATTCTCAATTCTCGTCTAAAGTAATTGAATTTCTGTTAGTTGAGAGGCTTTGTGAAGATGTCTACTATCTGATCTTCAGTAGGAATGAATTCTACCTTCACATCTTTCTTTTGAACATGATCTCGAATGAAGTGATGTCGAACATCAATGTACTTGGTTCGGGTATGATGGACTAGATTCTTTGATAGACTAATTGTGCTCGTGTGATCACACAAGATTGGAATCTCCATCAACTTAATTCCCAAATCTTGTAATTACTGTTTTAACCATAGAATCTGAACACAACAGCTAGTAGTAACAACATATTTTGACTCTGTAGAGGATATAGCCATAGTGTTTTGTTTCTTGCTTGACCACGAAACAAGACAGCCTCCCAAGAATTGGCATTGTCCACTAGTACTTTTTCTGTCTGTTTTGTATCCTCTATTATCAGTATCTGAGTATCCCATTAAATATCCTACTCCTTTCTTTGGATATCATATTCCCATACTTGGTGTTCTAACAAGATATCTGAGCATTCTTTAAACAGCTTCTTCATGTGATAGCTTGGGAGCTAATTGATATCTAGCACACATCACTACGCTAAACTGGATGTCTGATCTACTTGTTGTAAGGCAAAGTAGTGAACCAATCATTCCTCTGTACTTAGTCAGATTCACATCCTTGCCATTCTCGCCTGCGTCCAAAGATGTGGTTGAGCTCATATGTGTATTTGCATTCTTGGCTTGATCCAACTTGTATTTCTTTAGGAGTTCTTTGAGATACTTTGTTTGAGATAGAAAAATCCCATTCTTCTTTTGTTTGATTTGCAGTCGCAAGAAGAAATTCAATTCTCCCATCATTGACATCTTGAATTCACCCTGTATTAACTTAGCAAACTCTTGACAAAGATCTTCGTTAGTAGTACCGAATATAATATCATCTATATAGGTTTGAACCATCAATAATTCTTTCTTGTTTCTTATGATAAAGAGTGTTGCATCAACTTCACCTCTTTCAAAACCTTTTTCTATCAGAAAATTGCTAAGCCGTTCATATCGTGCTTTAGGTGCTTGTTTTAAACCATATAAAGCCTTTTTCAATTTGTCAATATGATCTGAAAGATTTGGATCTTCAAATCTAGGAGGTTGTTCAAGAAAAACTTCTTCCATAATATAACCATTCAAAAATACACTTTTAATGTCCATTTGATACAGTTTAAAATCCTTTATATAGGTAAAGGCTAAGAGTACTCGTATGGCTTCCAATCTAGCTACTATAGCATATGTTTCCTTGTAATCAATACCTTCTTCCTGATTATAGCCTTTTGCCACTAATCTGGCTTTATTTCTGATAATTTGTGTAGATTCATCTAGCTTATTATTGAATACCCATTTAGTGCCTATGATTGGATGGTGATTAGGTCAAGGTACCAAGTCCTGAACTTGATTCCTCTCAAGTTAGTTCAGCTCTTCCTGTATTGTTACTATCCAAAATTCATCGAATAGAGCTTTGTCAACACTGGTTGGTTCAATGTTTGAGATAAATGCAGAGAAATACACTTCATTGAACACTTGTCTCTGGGTTTTGACCCCTTCATTGACTTCACCAATGACTTGTTCTAGAGGATGGTTTTTATTATGTCTCCAAGCCTTAGGTTGATCTAGATTATCTTAAGAAAATGTTTCTCATCTTTATTTTCATTGTTTTCTATAGAAGGCATTTTCTTTGAAGACTTGTTTAAACTCCATTTTTCACAACCTTGAACAATCTCAACGTCATCATCTAGATGTAACAAGCCGTACTCATGGCTTCTGCCCATCACACTTAAGAGATTCCTTTTTCATTCAACAGTGCTCTAGCTATCTATATGAGTACTCTGTTCTTTCTTTCCACAACTTCATTTTGTTGAGTTGTTCTTGGTGCTGAAAAGTTGTGGTCGATCCCGTGTTCGTCACAGTAGTTAACAAATTCGTTGTTCGCAAATTCTTCTCCATGATCAGTCTTGATTGACACAATAGAAATACCTTTCTCATTTTAGACCTTTTTAGCAAAAACAATAAATGCACTAAATGTCTTGTCTTTAGATGAAAGAAACAGAGTCTGGGTAAATCTTGAATAGTCATCAACTATCACAAGAGTATATAAGTTTCTCCTGAAACTCTTGACTCTTGATGGACCAACCAAATCCATGTGAAGCATTTGGAGTGGTCTGTTAGTTAAGACTATCTTCTTTGATTTAAACGAGGACTTTGTTTATTTACCCTTTTGACAAGCATCACAGATGATATCATGTTAAAATTGGATTTTAGGTAAGTCAATAACTAAATCCCTTTTTGTTAATTTTGAAAGCTGATTGTCACATCTAGTAATTTGGCAATTAGGAATAAGGATATTCTTAAATATTCAAGGGCTAAAAAGAATAAGGAGAAATAGAAGAATTATGGTGAAAAATAATTAGTATGATTTTCCAAGTCAATTATGAAGGTTTGACTAATTAAGGAAAAGTGGTAAAAAATAATTATGAAAAAATATTTTCAAACCTTAGAAAATTAAGGAAAAATAAAAGATAATATTCTTTGAGAATTATATGAGGTTTTCTAATTGGTTTTATGACCAAATTGCCCTTAGAGAAATTACAAAGGAATTTAAGGTTGATTTAACCTAATTTGAGGCCTTTTATTTGGAAAATTCCAAATAAATATTTGCAAGGAGAATAAAATCTCAAAAAAAATTCCTATGATGTCCTAAGAAATTATAAAAGATTATGGGATTAAAAGGAGACCTCAAATATCCAAGATTTTTCCTAATTATTTGGACAAGTGGAAAAATCAATAATGAGAAGGAAAATAGTTTTCCTTTTTATTAAATTCATGAAAAATTGAGTTTGAGTTAAATAGGGCATTTTGGGAAGAGAAAAATGAGGAGACTAATTTATGAATCTGACAAAAAATAATTACAAAAGCCAGAGTATTGTAATTAGAGAAAAGAAATTAAACATAGAGTAAAAGTGCACTGATAAAGTGTAAATTAGAGTCTTACACTTTACTTGGCCCACAAGTTGCCACTTGTTAAGTCCCTGTTAGAGAGTAATTAAACTTTTCAAGTGTCAAGCCCTAAGTGGAGAAGAGTTTGACTTTTAGAAATTAATTACAATTAGGATTAAATAATTAAGAGAGAAGTTTCAAGAAGGAATAGAGAGGTGACACATGGCATAGCAATTAATTGTGGTAGTTGGGTAGTTGAGATATTTGTTTGAGCTTTTAATGAGCTCTTCCTCCCCTATTTTTCTGAATATGGTTCGGCCAAGAGAGAGCAAGAGAGGAAAAGAGTGATCTTTAAGTGGGAACAAGGAGAAAGACGCTACCTTTGATCAAGAAAACTTGGAGTTAAGGTTAGTGGTTGATTTTATGATATTCCTTGCTTGATTCTCTTGATTTTAATGGTTGAAAATTCTGGATTTCCTCCTTAATGGTACTGGCTGAATTGATCTTAGGAGTAGGGAAGGAAGTTTTGAAGTTGAACATAGCTAGAACACCTTAAATCATGATTGTTTCAAGTGGTTTAAGTTGTTGTTTAGAAGCTTTTCAATAATAAGAAACCTATATGTATGTTTCAGCCAAACAGTGATTTTGCCCTAGGATGAGATTTTGCATGTTTTGATGCTTCTATTGGCTTTAAAAGTTTTAGCAAGGTAAACCTAAGCCATAAGCATCGAAATGCATTAAAATGAAATTAGATGTTGAAGGGCCATAATCATTACCTCAGCCAAATCAAGATCAATAGGCAGAAGATGTGCTTTTAAAATTCCAAGTTCATATTTGGATTCTACATGAAAAATCATGCAAGAATGAACCAAGAAAGAATTTTTAGGGTTAAGGAAACAAACTCTAAAAATTCTAAGAACAAAGATAGAAGCTTTAAGGGGGTTGAGGAGTTACTTGAGTTATGTTATTAACTTTTATGTGGAATGGTTGGTAATCTTGCTGCCCTTTTTGTGATTTATCATGATTAGGGTTTGTTAATTGTGGAGAAGAGGAAGAAGGTCAAAGAATTAAAGAGCATTGGAATAAGGTAGTGGGATCTAGTTAGCCATTAATGTTAACTTTGCATTGTTATTTATGGCATGAATGCTTGCTATTATATGGTTGAACTATGATGATTGTGATATGGTTGCTCTTTGGATTTTTTGCCATAGCCTTGCATGTTGAGGTTGCCTATTTATAAGAAGATTAGTTCTCCTATGATAGCTAATATTGAAATGCTTTATAATGATGCATGTTGATGTTTTGGTTGATTGATCTTGCTACTGAGATTTCATTAAAATCTCATCTCCCATATGTAACCTAACATTTTAGGGGCTAAATCATCAAAAGGGAGGCTGCAAATCCAAGGATGAAAATGATGATGAACCATGAGGAAACAATTATATTTGGTCATGTATAAACATATATGCTTGATGTTGTAATCCTAAGCAGGACGCCAATTTTGAGCCACGTTTTTATTAAGTTCCCGAATGAATTTCTGCATGAAATTTGGTATGGTTAAAGTTCAATCATGAGCTTCGGATCAATAGGCAGAACATTAAAAATGGCCAACTATACAATTTTTAATGATTTTTCAAAGTTAACGTCCGGAATATGAAAAAAGAGTTTTTACCAAAAGGACAGAGGTGATTTTGACAAAAATCTGACACTTTTTCAAATGGAATTGATTCACAAGATAATTTTTCCTTGAAATATCATTCAAAGAGCTTTCTATAGACTTTTGAACCACTCCATTTTGATTTTTTTGGATTAAGTTATGATTTTTCAAAGTTGAACTAAAAAACTGTATTTTTACCACATGAACAGAAAAAAATCTGAAAAGTAGCGTCCTCAACATCCTAAATGAGATTTTTGAACCCAAGACCATCCAATGTGGTCTAAAATGGTTTTGAGTGAACTCTAAGTCATTATAAAAGTAAGGTGTAACACTGGTTCATATTAACATGAGCAAGACGTTTATGCCAAAGCCAACTTTCTTCATTTTTACTAACAAAGCAGTTTTCAGAGAGTTTAGAATCAATTTGAATAGTATAGTAGTTACCATCCCTTAGAGCTCTGAGCTTTACATTCAGTTCCTCTTTCTTGAGTGGTGATCATCTTTACTAATGATTAAACATTCTTTTGAATTGAAAATCACCCAGTTGTTCTTATCGATACTCTGACTAACACTGAGTAGGTTGTGACATAATCCTTCAACGTAGTACACATTTTCTACTTTCATTCCTTTATCACTTCCTACTTCTTTGATTCCTGCTATTCTTCCAGATTGATTTTAACTGAAGCTCACTTTACCACCTTCTTTAGGTTTAAGTGTTGAAAACTTATCAGTGTCACCAGTCATGTGCCTGGAACATCCGTTGTCAATGTATCACTTGTTTGTTCTAGATGCCTTGGGACATAACTGTAATAGAAGAATCATGTTTTAGGTACCCGTATCTTCTTGGGTCCTTTCTAGTTAGTTTGGTTTATCCGTGGTACATAAGTACCTTTGGGCACCCATTTTAGTGTTCCGTAGGTTCCTTTCTTCTTGTGATAACAAGAAGAAGTTATATGACCCTTATAGTTGTAGTAGGAACATAATGTAAATGGATTAGAAGAATGAACAGAGTTTCTAAAGAATGTCAAATATGATCATTCACCACTTTTCTTCTTTCCTTTTCTTTTATCCTGAGTAGGATCATATCCTATTCTGGATTTGTCCCTAGTATAGTGTTGAGCTCCTAGTATTACTTTGAGCATTACGCTGTCCTTTATGAACTTCTCTAAGGTTTTGGTGAGCTCCTTGGTTTTTTTCTTGTTTTGCTCACATTCTGTGCAGGTTGGAGGTGTAGCTTCTTTCTGCTTTACTTGCTCTTCAAGACTCTTTATCTTCTTTTTGGATCTTACCAATTCCTTAGCTCTTCTTACTAATTCAGAATGCAATGTATTATATTCAGATTACAATTCAACATAAGAAGCTTCAGAAATGATTACCTCATCAGTCTCTGAATCTTCATCTTCTTGTGGCATGAGACAGATATTGGATGTTTCCTCATCATCACTGTCATCTTCTTCAGATGAACTATCCTCCCATATTGATGTGATGAATACCTTCTTCTTTCTCAATTTCTCTTTCTTTTTATCTTTATCTTTTGACCTAGATAGTTGTGGACAATCTGCTTTGACATGCCTTGGCTTCTTGCATTCAAAGTATATTATCGGATCTTTGGAATCAATTTGACATGCGGAGGCTTTATGTTTTGATTAGAATCTTTTTTGGCTTTGTTCCTATTGAACTTTTTGAATCTTTTGACCATGAGACCCATTTCTTCATCCTCCAAATCTTCCTTATCATCTTCTTTACTCTCTTGAGTTTTGAGAGCGATGCCTTTTTGATTTTTCTCATTCATCCCCTTCTTATATTTTTGCTTACTTTCATACTCTGCCAAACTTCCAAGTAGTATAGCAACCGAGCCAATTGATTCTCCCTTCATTTCTTTAATGGCCATCACCTTTGGTTCCCATTCTTTGGTGAGTCTGCCAAGTATCTTTCTTACTTGACCCTCTTGGCTATATTTGTTTACTGAGAGCATTCAGGTGGTTAATGAGATATGAGAACTTTACTTCTATGTCTCGGATGCTTTCTCCGTCTTTCATTCTAAAAAGTTCAAACTTTATGGTGAAAGTTTTTATTCTACTCTGTTTCACTCCGGTTGTTCCTTCATGAGCAATCTCCAGAGCTTTCCACTTTCTTTTGCTGTTCCCAGGCTTGAGACTTGGTAGTCCTTAAATCTAACATATTTTTCATGTTATATTTTTTTATTTTTGAGAGATATAATTGGTATTTTAGTGTTTTTTTTGTTTGAGCAATGTGAATATTTTTTTAGGAAAGTTTTGAATTAAGTTAAAAGCTTTGGTTAAAAAGAAACTTGCATAACAAGTTTCATAGCTAACTAATTTTTTTGAGTTGCCATTTTGAACTCAACTTTTTTCTTTAAAAGTAGTTCTTGGATTTGTTTTGGTTGTTCTTGAGAGGGTTAGATATAGAGATGAGTCATTTATTTTAGCAAGTTAAGTGGAACAAGTGTTTTATGTTACCAATCCTGTAAAGAAAAAATTGTCTATCATGTTCCAAGGTAAGAGGCAAACGGTTGGTGAAGATGATAGTAACTTAGAGTTCAATCTCGACAAAACCCTGCCTTTCACAGCTACTCAAACTAGACAGCTAAATTTGATTTTGTAAATGATGAATATGCTATTA